>NC_077231.1:265017421-265222421 GCF_027887165.1 Monodelphis domestica
TAAGCATTTATTTAAATTCTCATCATATGCTAGTCATTGTTGAAAAAGGAATATAACGGGATTGTCCTCACCCTCGAGGAGCTTATACAATAGGGAAAAGTCTTACTTTCATTGCTGTATGTATCATGCACTTATATCAGTTAACATGAACAATGCTGGGCATCATTGAACAAAATAATAAATTAAATTCTTGTTTATATTTCATCCTTAAAGTTTAATGTTACCTTGTTTAAGGGAAAACTGTCTTACTCCCTGGTTTTTCTATGGGAAGGCAATGATTGCTGCCCTTGGTTTGCTGGAATGGAATGCTAGACTTGTGAAACTCATACATATCTGTGAAGGACAGTCCTTTTCATTTCTTTTAAAACTTGGTGCCCAAAAGTTTATAAACAAGGCATAATTTTCTAGATATAGAAAGGAAAAGATTTGTTTGTTTGTAGTGTCAAGAAAGAATTATTTGTTTTTTTGCTCATGTTATTTAAGGTTTTTCTAAGAGATATCTACCTGTCATTCCAAGTTACCCAGATGAAAGTATTAACCAGTATAGCTGTGCATATGAAACAATCTTAGCTTCTTGTTAACTTGGATAAAAAAATGAATTGAAATTTTATTCTTAAAATAAATCATCCATTAGAATTTCAGTGAGAGATACCCAATCTATTTATATTCTTCAAAGTGCAGCATTTGTGAAAGGATATTTTCAATGATGAGTTTTAGCTAAATTTGATATAAATAAAAAAGTTCTTATCCATTTTTATGTGACAGAGTCCTTTACAGAATAATATTGTTGAAATAATAAGTGGAGGAAATTTTAAATTTTCAAATAAAGATGAGCAAAAATAAAGAGCTATTTTCACCCTAAAATCTATTGAGACCCCTTGAAGAACCATGGATGCATAAATGGTTATCCTTTGAGTTTAATATAGGAAATAATTAGAATGATAGATCATGAAATTACATCCCTTTTGTATGCAAAACACATTTCAATGAATTTCATGATAATAAGTTTGTGTTTCTTGCTTTTTATGTTTTCAAAAGAAAAGTTTAAGTTTGTTATTAGGAAAATTGAATGAAAACATTGATTTAAGTAAGGTTTGAGATTTTTTCTCTGCAACTATATATATGACTTCCACTAGGAGGCATCAGAGACTGTTAAATATAGAAAATATAAAAGGAGAAGTTTTTTGTAGCCTCAGAAAATTCTAGACATTTCTGACAATCTTTAGGACTTAAGTTGCTATCTGTTGGAAATAAAAGTGTATTTCTTCTGCCAGATGTTATAATGACAACCTTAGAAGTTTGAAGTTTTAGGGAAAAAAATCAATTCCTTCATTACTTCATTCAAGGAGGAAATATTAAACATCTCCTATGGGCCAGGTACTCTGGTAAGTGCTGAAGACAGAGAAAAACACGAAGAAAGAAACAAATCTTGCTGCCTCCAGAGAGCTCACATTCTTAGTGTGGTTGCTGGGAGTTGAGGGTGAGGATTATATTATTTATACAACTCCTTTGCCCCAAACTATATTCAAAATAAAGACACAATCTGGGGGGGGAAGGAGGGGAAGATTTAACTACAGTAAAGATTCTTGTAGCCTATTGTAGTTGAGCTGAACCTGAAGGGTGTCTGGGAATCACAAGAAACGGTGGTGAGGAGAAGGGGCTTTCTAGACTGTGAAGAGGCATGGAATATGGGAGATGGGCTATATTGAATGTGAAGAATGGCAAGGAAGTCAGTTGAGCAGCAGTTTAGAGTCTCTGAAGGAGAACAACCTGAATCAGTGTCCTTTGGAAAACCAGATTAGAACCAGATTGCAAAGGACCCTTGAAGTGATGAATGAAAAACAGACAAGTCTCTATTTTTCCCAGAGGTGATCAATCCTTCAGAATTAAAGAACGAAGGAAGGAAACAAGCAATCATATGTTAGGTAGCTCGATAGAGAGAGTGCTGGGTGCAGGGTCAGAAAGATTCATCTTCCTGAGTTCAAATCTAGCCTCAGACAATTATTAGCTGTGTGACAATGGGCAAGTCACTTAACTCTGTTGCCTCAGTTTCTTTATCTGTAAAATGAGATGGAGTATCTTTGCCAAAATATCCCAAATGGAGTTGTGAAGAATCAGACAGGCACAACTGAAATGACTGAACAATATTTATCTTTGTCCATACTTGTTTGCATGTTGCCTCCTCTGTTAAGATTGTGATCATCTTGAGAGTAGGGACTATTTTTATTTATTTACCTATTTGTTTGTAGTGTTTTTATTAAGCCTTTCTTTATCCCTAGCATTTAGCACAGTGCCTGGCACATAAGTGGTGCTTAATAAATGCTTGTTGACTTGAAGTAAACTTAAAATAACTTGAGGGAAATAAGCATGAATAGCCAGGTTTTCATTGGTGGTACTTGACCTGAGCCTTGTAAAAGAACTAAGACTTCTAAGGAGAAGTAGTAAAGGCAGACCCTTTCCAGTAGGATATCATTTTGTATTAAAGGTTTGGAGGCAAGAAAGGGAAAGCTTAGTCATTGCAACCAAAAGTGGTCCAGTTTTATTGTAAAGTGGTGTAAGGGTAAGGGGAGTCATGTGAACTCTGTCTGTAAAGGTAGTTTACTGCCAGATTAGGAAAAGCTTTAGACACTAGCCTAAAGGGGTTTGTATTTTATTCTAGTAGCAATTTTTGTTTAGCTGTTGAGTCTTGTCCAACTCTTGGTGTGTACCCTGTGGATCATAGCATTCCAATGCTGTCCGTGGGGTTTTCTTGGTTGGCCATTTCCTTCTCCAGTGAATTTAGGTAAACAGAACCTAGGTGACTTGTCCAGCTAGTCCATATCTGAAACTGAATTTGAATTCAGATCTTCCTGACTTCAGACCATTGCTTTATCCACTGTCACCCATCTACTTCCAAGGCGGATAGAGATTAAATGACTTGTCCAGGGTCACACAGCTAGCAAATATAGAGACTAGATTTGAAATCAAGTCTTCCCGACTCCAGACCTAGTACTCTATCCACTGAGGCTTCAAATTGCCTCTAGAAGCAATTGGAATACACTGAAGATATTTTTGAGCAGGAATATTATGTGATTATAGCTTTTTTTTAGGAAGATGATTGAGGGAACTTTATTTTATTTTTAATTAAATTAATTAATTTAGGATATTTTTTCCATGGTTCCATGATTCATGTTCTTTCACTCCTCTCTTCCCTCCCTCTCCCAGAGCCAACAAGCAATTCCACTGGGTTTAATGTGTATCATTGTTCAAAACCTATTTCCATATTATTACTATTTGCAATAGAATGATGAATTGAAGTAAAAATCCCCAATCACATCCCCATCGAACCATGTGATCAATCATATGTTTTTCTTCTGCATTTCTACTTGGACAGTTCTTTCTCTGGATGTGGATAGTGTTCTTTCTCATAAATCCCTTAGAATTGTCCTGGATCATTGCATTGATACTACTAGAGAAGTCCATTACATTTGATTGTACCACAGTGTATCAGTCTCTTTATATAATGTTCTCCTGGTTCTGCTCCTCTCACTCTGCATCACTTCCTAGAGGTTGTTCCAGTCCCCATTGAATTCCTCCATTTTATTATTCCTTTGAGCACAATAGTATTCCATCACCAACATATACCACAATTTGTTCAGCCATTCCCCAATTGAAGGGCATCCCCTCGTTTTCCAATTTTTGGCCACCACAAAGAGCGCAGCTATGAATATTCTTGTACAGGTCTTTTTCCTTATTATCTCTTTGGGGTACAGACCCAGCACTGCTATGACTGGATCAAAGGGCAGACAGTCTTTTAGCTCACTTTGGGCATAGTCCCAAATTGCCTTTTCAGGGAGCTTTATAAACAATTCCTAAATATCCTAGTATTCAAGAAACTGATGTTGGCTTATCTTTGTCCCCAAGTTACAATTCCCTTTTTTTCTCTTTTGATTACAGATTCCTGGACTATGCTTTAGATGCACATAATGGAAATTTCCTACAGGTCTCCTGTCTCTTGGTTTCTCTTGATTTCTATTTCTGCTTTGTCCACATCCTAGGAATTGGTTCAGATTTTTGATAACATCCACTAGAGGAGGTTTCTTGGTTTCGCTTGACCTTTTGACAGTCAAGATCACTCCTTACTCTGAATGATTTTTCTAGCATTCATGTCATTTCATGCCTACCATGTTGTCTCCATCAATGTCTATGGGCCCTCTTTCCAACCTGTTAGCACATTCTCATTTTTCCTTTAGGAGACATCTCATAGTCACTCCTTTCTTTTCATACTCATAGCTTTCATTCAAGATCCTCAAAATCATTCAACTGACTGATATTAGATATCTGGATTCCTTTACTGGTTACTTCTACTCGTATACTTTTATGTTCCTTTGAAGTAAAGTAATTCAGGGTCCAATTATCCTCTCCTTGGATCAGAGGTTTCTCAGAGGTCTTGGTTCAAGCCACATAACTGCCTTCTTTCCTTTCCTTCCTCCAATTACTTTTGTATATCTCCTATGAATCTATCTTTGACCAATTTAGTTAAACAAATTTAACTTTTATTAAGCACTTACTATGTGAAGAGCAAGAGTGAATGATAGAGAGCAATAGAGAGAGAGAAAATCTTGGTGCCAAGAAGACCTCAGTTCAAATTTATCTCTGACTCCAGGCTGTGGTCCTGCAAACTGACTTAATCTCTCAGTTCTTAAAGGTGATTCTCTGAGACAATAGTTTGTACAACAGTTGCTGATTTGCATTTGTGAAGGGAATTTCTTTCCTGGATGTTCCCTATAAGCAATGAAATCACAAATCTAATTCCCTCTCTCCAATCCCAAACCATTTTAACCCCCAATGTATATAGCTCAGAGCATTTTGCTCTGTACTATGAAAGGTTATATATACATATATATATATATAAATTAATTTCTTAAACCCTTACTTTCCATCTTAGAATTAATACTGTGTATTGGTTCTAAGACAGAAGAGTGGTAAGGACTAGGCAATGGGGGTTAAGTGACTTACCCAGGGTCACACAGTTAGGGAATGTCTGAGGCCAAATTTAAGTCAGGACTTTCTGTCTCTTGATCCAGACTTGGCTCTTGATCCACTGAGCCACCTCATTGCCCACTAGAGGTTAATTAAGCAGTGAATTCCTGCCCTTATGGAGCTTAAAATTTTGTAGGACATTTTTTATATAAGCCAGCAAGGTTTAATATAAATTATAACCTGGGAGAAAAAAAATTGGAAGGGAGACTTAATAGAAATTTTTTAAAATTCTTCTTAAAAGAGAGGAACATCTAATAATTCTGAACATTCTGTTATAACCTTTTTCTATTATTACTTTTCATTATTATAATTCTCTCTTGTGTATAATGCTTATGGTAGTAGTTTATTTAAGGGATTGACTACATAGAGGTATCGTATTGCAGCCTGAGGGCCAAAGGCAGCTGGCAAAACTCCCAGGTGCAGCAGAACCATATTAAAATGTAATTGGGAAATGTTTAACAAAACAAATACAAATACAATACAACATAGGTAATAGTAATTTGTGGTTTCCTAAATTAATGCATGGCAAAAAGGGATCCTTTCTATTTGAATTTGATACCATTAGGCAATGAATGGGTTTTGTTCATTTTTTTCAAGCTGTCTAGAATTCTTTAATATATGTGTGTCTTTCACACACATCTTCATATATTTATGTCCATGTAAAGCAGGCAGGTCTAGTTTGCATTATAGGCAGGGAGTTTAAATGTAGGATGTGATATAAATCATATCTCTAAGAAATTAATACCTACATATAGGCAAATGCTGTCTGATGATGTCCATTTCTGTTCAATTCAATGTTTAATTGCTATTCTGAATTAATTTATTTTAAATATTTGAATTATATATGATATATATATATATATATATATATACAAATATATATATCTCAATAAAGAGCTGACCTTTTATCCAGGAAGACTTGAGTCCAAGTTTTGTCCCTGACACACACTGGATAGGTGACTTTGGACCAAATGTCTTGACCCTTTAGGGCTCCATGAAATTCTCTAATTATCAGTTCCTATTTTGGTTGATGGAGTTTCCTCTTGAGAGTTTCTGTTAAAGTGAAATCATTAATCGAATTCCTATCCTATCCATATTTCTTTTAAATGTATTTTCATATTCTCTATTTAGCATGAATATAAGAAGCTGTTTGAAGAAAGCAAAGGAAGTTATCACTTTGAAATTGACACAGCTGAGCACCTCCATCATAAAGGCAACACAGAGCTCCAGAGTCAGGTATGGATCAATAGAATACTTCTTTACCACATTATGAGAGACTTAGCCAGAGTAGCAAAAACTCTTAATTATGAATTTTTAATTGAATATGAGAACATAAAAAAATCCCCACACATACTAAAAACTTGACAGTGGGTTTGGAAATGGCAGAAATTCTTTGGAAATTTTAAAATGCCATTTTCTAGACTAAAGGTTTTGAAATGCCTGGGCTCCCCCCAAACCTGTGATTTTACATAGAACCTCAGTTTGTGGAATAAGAATAGTTGCATTTATTTGTCATTTTGAACTGTAGAATTAATTTGGTAGGATCAAGGATTTATTTAAATCTTCTCAGTTCAATTGCCAGCAGTATTGAAAAAAATCATCTAATGAAAACACCATAAAATATAAACAGGTAGTGTGTTCTCACTTTCTCTTTGATAGCCCACGTTCTCTAAGTTCTCACTTTCTATTCCAAAGTGAGAGATCTGTCAGACGTTTATTGTGGAACTAGGCTAATAATGTGAAAAGAGTACAACATTTGGAGATAGAGGCCCTGAGTTCAAATCCCAGGTGTGTGTTCTTTGACAAATTACCTTCCTTTCCTGTGCTTGTCTCCTTCTGTGTAAAATGTGAGGTTTTGATTAGTATCATGTTTCTTCCAGTTCTTTTTATCATCTGATGTTTATTCAAGAGGACCACATCTCTATTTACATGGAGTATATGTTCCTGCCTAAAACTCTTTCCCAAAACTGGGAGCATAAAACCAATTCTTGTTTGTAAATTACCAGAGGAGACATTTTTCAATTTTCTTACAAGATTTTCTTCCTGAGCCATGCTTGTATTTAGTTAGAGAAATCCCTTTTCTGAAACTGCCCTGGGGTTAAAGATACTGCTCCTGAAGAGGACATCTGGATAGTCTCAGTGATAGTCAGTGTGGTTCTGAGTCCCTTCTTTGGCACACTTCTGCAATGGGGCAATAGATGAGTGGGGCAGTTTCTACAGAGAACACTATTTTTGCACGAGCTCTTGTAAAAACCTAATTCAGCTTAGATTTAATATCAGTATAAATTTAGAGAGTTAAGATAAAGTGTTATCAAGAACATTACATGGTCTCTATGACATAATTCTCTTTCTATCCCCTCCCCAGTGACATCAGGGTGGAAAATTAGGCTCATGTTTTCTTTCTCATTATGTGATTTACTAAAGTTCAGGGTGACCTAAAGGTTATGCTCATCCATGTAATTTATGTTGGCAATGAGTTATCGTGTACATGTCATAATGCAAAATTATTTCTCATGTCAAATCTTTAAGAAAAACCAATATAATAAATTAATTGCTCCCCTGATATACTATCTGATGTATAATTTCCAGAAAATGTCTTATCACTTTCACTTGGGGTTCAGGGCAGGGATAAAACGTTATTTTAAACAATCCAAATGAATATGACGATTAAATTTTTTAAAAAATTCATTTTTGGTGTATATTAGTTTAATGCTTGCCAAATGTATTCACTTTCTTTGTTGATGCCTTTCTATTTTTTTAATATTAAAGAAGTAGGATAGTGAAATAGGGGGAGCACTGTGACATGAATCGGAATCTGAGTTTTAATTCCCCATTTTACTCCCTCTCTTCATTCCCCAACTGTTATGTGACCTTGGGTAAATCATGTAACTTTCTTGGGCTTCAGTTATTTTATCTACAACTAAGGATGCAAATAATTGACCTTTTTGAAACCAGGTGTCTGGGTTAGACAAACAATGTCTTATAGCCCTAAAATCTATAATTTTACGCTTTACTTAATCTTGAAAGCCCCTTTCAACTTAAGTGTTCTATGTATCTAAAAATGAGGGCATATGCCCCAAAGTCTTAAAGCCCAAAAGTCTCAAATGCTCCAACTTCATTTTCCCTTTTCCCATGTAATTTGTGAACAGTATTTCTAAAACAAAGAGGTTTCCTTGTTGTTTATAATGGAAACTTTTTTTTTAATCTAGGTTAAGTACAAAGAAAAGTATGAAAAAGCTAAAGGCAAGTCCATGCTTGAATTTGTGGACACTCCATCTTACCAGGCTTCCAAGGAGGCTCAAAAATTGCAAAGTGAGGTAGGTTTTTTTTTTTTTAATTTGCTTGATGGGATCCAAAGTCTTTAGGTTACTCATTTATTGTGATGCCCAGTGTATGCTCCAACTTGTTTTAGCAAACTAAAAAAGTTTCCACTCTACACCTGGGAATGGAAAACATACCAGTCATCTGAAGATCAGCCTAGCCAAACTCAGAAACAGCAGCTCTTAAAGCCCAAGTTGCAGAAGGATTGCTATCTCTGCCATGAGAGGGATATACAGAGATGAAACCACAGCTCAAGGAAATGCAGAAGTGTTAAGAAAAGACTATCTATGTAATGACAGGTTGCATGGGCTGAATAAAAAAAAAAAAACTTGCATTCAAGTTCACCTTTAGCATATACCTATTGTGTGTTCCTAGGTAAGTCATTCAATCTTTGTGTGATCCAGGCAACTCTATAAAATTCTAAATTGTAGTATAAGTGCTGTTGTGGTTTGGTAGAGGAAGTTTCCTGACCTGAAATTCCCTAGGCCATTGGTTCTCAGAGTGTGTTCTTGGGGCCATTGAGGACCCTGTGACCCTTTTAGATGATCCATGGAGTCAAAACCATTTTTATAATAATACTAATAATATATAACAATGCTTTAATTTCCAATTTAATAGATTTCAATAAGTGTAACCCACATAAACAAAAGCTTTTTGGGAAGTCCTCAGAATAATTTGAGAATTGTTGGCTTAGACTAATGAAATCTCAAGTCCAGTCCAAAAAGAAACAAACCAAACTCTATATCATTTCACAAAAATGAAAGCCTAGTCTATCTACTGAATGTATGCTGAATAATAATATAGACCAAATCTATGAAAGAATTGGTTTTTTTAAACTGAATTCACAGAATCAACACATTTTTAACTGGCAAACCATTTAACCTGAAAGCACCTCAGAGAACTTTCTATGTTTTTCTTACATATCTGTATCTGCAGAAGGAATTTTTAGATAAGGAGTTTCCCACACTAGTAAAGTAAGAATTCTCTCCCTACCT
Organism: Monodelphis domestica; assembly: GCF_027887165.1. Lineage (NCBI taxonomy): Eukaryota > Metazoa > Chordata > Mammalia > Didelphimorphia > Didelphidae > Monodelphis > Monodelphis domestica. The sequence goes on from NC_077231.1 coordinate 265,026,760, forward strand.
CTAACTAAAATATTTCTGTAATGATATCTCCATTATGCAAAGAGCGACATGTATATATATATAAACTATATTTAGTAAATTATTCTGGAAAGAGTGAGCTCTAAGTCTCTTATTGTGCCTACATGAAGTGCAATGGTCTGGTTATTGGCATGGCAGTTCCTCTGTCCTTGTAGAAGGGGAATTTTCTGGAAGGTTCAAGGACAAAGAGAAGTGGAAGATATATGAGGTAATCCACAAACTAACATATCAATGTGACAAGTGATAACATCTTGAAGTACCAGTGACCAAAGGGTAAAAAGAGTAATTTATTAGCCCATCAGGATCTATGGGATATCTCCTTTTTGCTCTCCTCTTCTTTTTCCCCTCTATATCTGTCTTTCTCATTTCCTTAGTGCCTGTCATCTCCTCTCTCCTATCCAATGCCTTTTTTGTTATTTCTTTCCTCCAACTACTTTTTCTCTTTCTTTTTTTGTCTTTTCCTGTCCTTTTCCAAATACCTTGAAATTAAACCACAAATCCATTTAACTAAAATGTTTTACTTCCTTTTGATTCTGAATATTTATGTAGGTCAAAGCCACCCAGCAGACAAAATAATTTCCTACCTCTAAATTATGTCATCCAGAAGTATGTCATGTGAATACTTTGCTTTTTCCTACCTTAAAACATGAAATGACTTTAAAGATTGATAAAGCTTTTTCAAGTGCCTTACATTTGTTTAAACCTCAGGACAAAGAAACCCCAAAGAAAGCTTCTTGTCCACTTGGAGCCCATGATCTACTGGGGATGATAATATGCAAACAACCGTATACAAACGAGATATAGAGTGGATAAATGGAAAATGTTCATCAGAGAAAAGGCACTAGAATTAAGTGAGATTAGGGCAGGCTTGTAAAAGGGGGGTTTTACCTGAGCATTGAAAGAAGCCAGGGAATCCAAAAGCTGGAGATGAGGAAGGGGAGCATTCTGGGGATGGGGGGACCGGTAGAGATAGTACCCATTATTGGGAGATGTCTTGTTTTATGTGAGGAAAAGCAAGGAGGCCAGTGGCATTGTATTAGAGAATTGGAGTTGGGGTGTGGAAGGAGGAATTGGGGATCCTACTATAAAGTGTAAGAAGACTGGAAAGGTGGACATGTGTACATGTGTGTGTATGTATGTATGTTATGAAGGACTTTGAATACCATATTACCAGAGGATGTCATATTTGATCCATGTGTTGAGATGTTAGATTTTCAATTTAGTTTGATTATACATATAATTTTCTGGCTAACTTTAATGTGTCCTTTGAATTATCATATCTGTGTCTCACTGAACCAAACAAGACATCCTGATGATTAATAAATGAAAAATTCCATTAAATTCCTAGTTTGTTTATGTGACAACATACATTCACCTTGTTTAATTTTTATAATAATTTTCAAAAATTTAAAATATGGATTGGGTGTTTGTTCTCAGGAGAATGAGTCTTAGTGACCCTGCACTCAGCTGTGAGGATGGCCTCTGTTTCTCCTTGATTTCTTCTCTTCATTGGCAGCTTCTACACAGGATTTATTGCTCTCTGAGGAACTGATTTAATTCTTGGGCTCTTTGAACCTTTGCTTAGTATTGACTTTCCATTTCGTTTTTTGTCCTGTTCTGAAATCGTGAGTTTTTACTGTGGTTTAAGGAGAAAAGATGGGGAATTGGAGGTTTGGGAGGAGAGCCCTGAGGTTGTGGCTGTTGTTCTTTAGCTTATAGAAATCACTGTCCTAAGTTTAATCATCATGCTGTGGCTTACTAGGCTTTTGAGGAGACATGAACAATCCTTGGACTGAGCCTTGTCATAGTAAGGGATATAAATACTGGACTGATAAAATTCATTTATTAAAAAATCAGCTGTAGCTTGGAGGTATCTGTCAGTGGTTTTCACTTGTAGTAAGATCAAGAGAGGGAAACAGAATGATGGTTCTCGACGGTCTCCTTTTTAGTAACAACATTTTTAAAAACTGCTCTAACTAAACACATGCTGCTAATCCTTTACTATTGATAGAGGGCCCTTTCTAATTTCAGAGAAAATACATTAATTCAATCAATCAACAAGTATTCACTTGGTGCCTACTCTACCAGTTTCTACCAATTGATTTGAATATATTTGATGCCAAAGTATGACAGCATCAAGGAGAAAATTACTTAGTATACTTTAAAAAATTGAGATGCCCATTTATAGATTTGAAAAGGGGGAAATGAAGACTTTAGTTACCTTCAGGGTTTCTCAGAGTGGTTGTGTCCACAGGGGATCTCTGGATTACTAATCATTTTGACTGAGGTAACACATCAAGCCAAGAATACATCTAGTTTGACTGATTTCTTTTTCACACAATTTTTAGACTTAATTGAGCAATTGTTCTGATGTCATGCAGTCACAGCTATGTGATGCTGAGTAACCTCACTCAGACTACTTTTCCAGGAGGAAAAAGGGGTAATGAATGTTTTTCATTTTTCTTTTCACCCTAGTTCAACAGTGAAATTAATCATAGGAGGCATTAATCAAAATTCTTAGCAGAAGGTTGGAATCCTCTTGTTGATAAAAGGACCTGAGTTGGGAAAAGTATGGCAGTGACCAGCTGATTTATGCTCTGACTTCTTTTCAGTAGCTACTGGTATTTCCTAAATTAAGAGTGGCTATTCTGTCTTCTGAAACAGAAAATTTACCGAAAAGATTTTGAAAAAGGACTTAAAGGAAGGCCCTCGATGGATTTAGACAAGACTCCAGAATTTTTGCATGTAAAATATGTCACAAATCTTCTCAAAGAGGTAAGAGCTTTTTGGTATTTGTCTTGGATTTTACAAAAGCTTGCCTAAGCAGAGAGGATGAAAATGGCTCAGGAGATCATTTTAGGTAGTAGCTTTCTGCCTCATCATTTTCTGTGATCTTGACATAGTCATATGAAAGAATGGAAAGGAGCTGTATTTGGAGTCTTGGCTCAGTCACTTATTACATTGCCATGGCCATAACATCTAAACTCTGTAACATTGTTTCCTCATCCATAAGGCAGAGATATTAATATTAATACTGCCTAAACCTCAAACACCCTATAAATGAATGATAGTTGCTATTATTATTCAGGTTGTCTTATGTCCATTAGACCTTTCTATTTTGCACAGTGGTTAGAGCTCCAGTCCCAGAGTCAGGAAGATCTGAGTTCAAATCAAACATCAGAAAAAATAGTTATGATGATCAAATGAAATAATATATCTAAAGCATTTAGCACAGCTTGGCACATAGTAGGCATCATATAAATGTTCTTTTGTTTAGTTTCCTTGAACTCTAAATATTACTGATCTAAATATTTAAAAAATACTTTAACGGTTTAACTTAGAGGAAAGTTAGCAATGAAAAAGCACCCAAGAAAAAGGTGACAGTTTATATGTAGCTCAAGTAGTAAAACAGTAGAGGACAGAAGCCATTAAATATCTAAAAAGCATTATTAGTTATCTATTTTGCCTTGAAGTCAATATTTTGCTTTTTAACTCAATGGGGTTTAACATTCATATTTAAGGTCATGAATAAGAAATGACCTGGTTCTTTAGGGAAATTATAATTTTTATTTTATACCTTTAATCTTTTGTGTATAATTTTGTTTTTTAAAATCTTTATTAGTAGTTCAAAATTTTCAAATGTTTTGAAATGTTGATAGAGAAATTTAACTCTTTCAAGTATATTCTCTTGTTGAAATGCTTTATGTTTTTGGAATCATACTTTTCTTTAGTGCCTCTCATTTTCATTTCCATAACATCGTCTCAATGTAGTCACAGCAAATAGCATATTCACAAATGGGAAAGTTGTGTAAATGATATATTAGGTGTAAACACTTTGTGTTCTTACCAGTAACAGAAACACTAATAGAACATAAACCCATTTTCGTAAATAGTCTGTATTTGTCTCCTTAACTGGTTTCTATTCTTCGCATCCATTTTTATTCATCATTTACTATCACTCTAGTATTTATTCAGTTACCAAGACACTATAGCATGACTTTTAATATAGTAGACTTGGAAAGTTAGATGACTAGAATTCAAATTTAACAGAAATTATGAATTTCCAAAAAGATGATAAGAAAATTAAAAAAAAAGGTTTAGCCCTTTCAAATAAAAAAATGGCTTGGATTATGAACTGCCTTTCAAGTTTAAGATTGGTTTTGGAATTTGTATCAGTTCTAGTAGTCTTATACATCAGATTAGTTGTCATGATCCGGAAATTCTGGGGGATTGTTTAAGCTGAAGATATCTTCTTAAGCCAGTAAAATGTTATAATACAAATACTTGCTCATGCCAGCACAGACTTGTTAAAAACAAGAGCTTGCCAAATTTACATTTGTTATTTAATTAAAAGCTAAATGTTAACACTGTAACTGTGTGCAATTACATGCACAGTTTATCAAGGGGACCCTTCCTCTCCCCAGTTCTCTTTGCTACTTCCCAGTGTTGCAGGATTTCTGAAAGTTTATGCTAATAGGAACAGCACAGACATGAAACAAGTATCCTATTCTATATTGGCCCTTAGGCAGCTCAGGAGCTGTTTTCATTTTACATACTACTTTGGATGTTTTTTCCATTTTGAATAGGAATTTTGAGAAGAATCCTTCTTTTTCTTCTCTCCTACTTCTCCAATAGACCTGAACGGAAAGCTAACCATCAATACTTTGTATTATTGACTTTAGTTGAAAGGAAGCAGCCACAGAGATAAATTATCTACTATGGGCAAGGAATTGTGCCAGGCCAGAGCCTCTCAGACTTTGTGCTATCAGGACCCTTTTATACTCTTATAAATTAGTAAAGACTCCAAAGAGATTTTTTGTGAGTTGTATCTACTAACACTTACCACATTATAAATTAAAATATCTTGATAGTATTATGAAACTACTTGATCATGTGGATTCTCTCTCTCACCAAATATTTTAGGGGCTTCCAGAGTCCTTGGCACACTTTAGAGAATTTCTGTCTGTTAGACATTAGGAAAAGGAGATATCAAATCCATCTTGCCAATTTGCAATAACCTAAGATATTTTTCACTTGGCAGATTAAGTATTTAAAAAATTTTCTCATGATCTTTTAAAGTTATATTCTAGTTGTATAACTTACCAAGTCTACTATATTAACGATCATCCAATAATATTTTTATAACTTTGAATGAATATTCCAGTGATAACAAGTAATGAATAAAATAATATTTTATATTTTTATTTTATATATTTTAATATATTATAATTTTATATATGATATATATAATTTTATTATATTTATATATAAATTATAATATTTTATATATTTTAATATATTATAATTTTATATATGATATATATAATTTTATTATATTTATATATAAATTATAATATTTTATATATTTTAATATATTATAATTTTATATATGATATATATATATATAATTTTATTATATTTATATATAAATTATAATATTTTATATTATTCAATAATAAATAAAAATAATGTATCCCAAATAGATTTTTTAAGTTGAATTAAATATACTAGTAGAAATGGGACATGAAATTGAATAAACGTAATAGAAAACAACTAGGTAGCTAGGTTGTAAAGTGGACAGAGTGCTAGAACTGGAGTCAGGAAGACTCATTTTCCTGAGTTCAGATCTAGCCTCAGATACTTACTAGCTTTATGACTCTGGGCTAGTTGCTTAAGCCAGTTTGCCTCAGTTTTCTCATCTGTAAAGAGAGCTGGAGAAGGGAAAGAAAAAAGAATGATCTTTTTTATTTAGTGAAAAGGAAACTCTTTCCAAGTGTTGACACTTAGGTCTAAATTAACTTTACTGTTATTGATTACTCTGGCTCCTTCACTGAAAAACAAATGAATACAAGCTAAGGAATGTAATATCTGTCAGGATATTAGCTAAGTTGAATAGCAGCTAATATCTTACTACATTAACTTGAAGAAGAGAGTAAGGTAGAAAATGAGTCCTTCACTTAAATAGCACATAGATTCTGATCACTAAAAGAAGTCTTCACTTGCATTTGAGAAATTAATATTTTACAACACTGATGTTATTGAAGTTGAATTGGAGTCAAATTTTGTTCTTTCTAAAGTGAATTTGCAAAAATATTAAACTTCTTTTAAAGTCCTTTTTGGTTGTAAAAATAACCTCACTTAGTTAAACAGAAAGAACACATTTTAAGAGTTTTAACATCAGTCTATAAATCAGTATGTAGGAAAATGTACATTTTTCAAAATTGAAAGAAAGATTCAGTGACTAAAATGAGTCCATACTTTACTTTTTTTAAACCCTTACCTTCCATATTGGAATCAATACTGTGTATTGGTTCTGGGGCAGAGGAGTGGTAAGGGCTAGGCAATGGGGGTCAAGTGACTTGCCCAGGGTCACACAGCTGGGAAGTGTCTGAGGCCAGATTTGAACCTAGGACCTCCTGTCTCTAGGCCTGTCTCAATCCATTAGACTACCCAGCTGTCCCCCCATACTTTATTTTTTTTAAAAGTTGGGATACATTACATATTTTAATGGGTATTTTTTTCATTATTTTTCAGTTATGTACTTCAGGTAATTCATATCTAATAGAGAGTTTTCAGAAAAACAGTTCAAATAATTAATAAGAGGCACATCTTTCTAAGATTTCATGTACCTTTTAAAATAGAGACATCTTTTTACCACTGACTATAGTATATAAAAAATTGGTAGAAAAGATGAAAGGATAAAGATTGGACAGAATTAGAAGATCTTCTGGAATTGATTAGATTGGAAAAATGCATCCCAGGAAAGAAATAAGGAACATTAACACTCATCAGCCAAAATTACTCCTCCATATTTTTCTTCTCACAATGCACCCAATAAAAAAGCTTAAAGTATTCCATCATTTACAATGATATTCCCTATCTTGAAATTGGATATTCTTCTCCTACAGAAAGAATATAGAAAGGACCTGGAAAATGAAATAAAAGGGAAAGGAATGGAACTTAGTTCAGAGATCCCTGACATTCAGAGAGCAAAAAGGGCTTCCGAAATGGCAAGTGAGGTTTGTATGCCAAAATGACTAAATGTTTCCATTTTTAGTTCTTTATTTGAACTTGTTGAAATGTTTCCTATAGCAACTGACTTTTTAGAGTGGAAGATAATTTAGATGCCGTATAATTTCCTTAACCATAATTATGCTACCAAAATACAGAGTAAAAATTTCTGATACAATGGCCTTGGAGGAGCCAACAGTATTAAACTAGTATGTGTCAAAGGTAGAGTTTGAACCCAGGTCTTTTTAATTCCAAGTGTAATATATGATGTTCCATACCACTGATGTCAAATCCAAATGAAAATAGGGGCGACTGAACTATACATAAGGATGTTTGTGGGCCACATTCTGACTTGGAAAGCATCCTATTAAAAACTATCTATGTTCTATTGAATTTATGTTTATTTTGTTTAATTTTTCCCAATTACATTTTAATCTGGGTTAGGCCAAATTTAGCCCATGTTTGACATGTGTGCACTATACTGCACTGTCTTGTATAGATTATATTATATAGTTCCTTATCCCTAAATCTATTTAACACTCTGCCCCACCTTTTTTATCTCATGCCTTAGTTTATCCAGAGACAATGATACAGAAAAAAAGTTTAAAAGGCTTTGTTATCCAGAATGGAATAGGAAGAGGAGAGCAAGACATTTTTATAAATAACTTACCAAAATTTCCTTTGAAATGAAAGATCATATTAATAGTAACATTCTTCTGTTATACTGAATGACTTTAAGTCTTGAAATATTACAGTGGGCAAAGAACTGAAGCTGGCCATCAGCTGGGAGAAGATTGTAAAAAGCTTTACTTCAAGTGTGCAGGATAGGGATCAAAACCCTTTGAATTGGGGTTATTGGCTGCAGCAAGGGTACTCTGGCCCCAGTGGCAGGGATGAGCGAGGGTTTACCCTGACCTTGTTGGGAATAAAGCATGTGCCCGCTCTTGTACATAAGACAATTATATCCTGGCATTGGTAACTAACTTCCCATTTATCTACATGATAGCAGTACATTCCAAAGAGTTTTGAAGATTTGCTGCCATAATTCATGGTGTAGATGAATTGTGTGGTTAAAAAAAGATTATTTTTCTAAATTTCCAAGATGGTTCTGTTCCTGAGATATGCATGATATAAATGTTATCTGAATATTTAAAATGTTATTCCCCCACAGAAGGAGTACAAGAAAGATCTGGAAACTGAAATTAAAGGGAGAGGAATGCAAATTGGCACAGATGCCCTTGACATACAACGAGCCAAAAAAGCTTCTGAAATCTCAAGCCAGGTTAGTATAGAGAAAAAACTATGACTTTGGAGCTTTTCTTTTTGGACTAAAAATATGTGTTTAGTTCCTGGCTTTCAAAAGGGGAGACTTCCCCAAACTTTTCCAATGAGTTTTAAAAAATTATTTAAATTAATTTCTTTTATTAAATATTTCCCAATTATGTACAAGAATATTCTAACAATAATTTAAAAAAATTTTGATTTCCAATTTTTTTCTCTCCCTCCTACCTCTCCTTTCATCTCTCTTTCCTCCTTGAGAAGGTAAGCACTTTGATTTGGATTGCATATGTGGAGTTATGCCAGACCTAATTCTGTATTAGTTGTATCATGAAAGAAAACACAAACAAAATAAAACAATAAGAATAAAGAAAGTAAAATAGGCACTTCCTCTGATCAAAATTTATCAGATATATCATTGGACATGGATGGCATTTTTCATTATAGATTTTTTGAAATTGTCTTGGTTCATTGTTTTGATCAGAGTAGCTAAGTCTTTCATAGTTGATTGTCCTTACAATATTGCTGTCTATGTGTACAATGTTCTGGTTCTGGTTTACTTTACATGAGTTCCCACAAGTCTTCCCAGTTTTCTCTGAAACCATCCTGCTTATCATTTTATTCTAGTACAATAGGATTTCATCACTCTCACATGCCAGAGCACGTTCAGCCATTCCCCAACTGATGGGCATCTGCTCGATTTCCAATTATTTGCTATCACAAAAGAGTTGCTATGAACATTTTATTTTTTTTAAACCCTTACCTTTCATCTTGGAATAAATACTTTGTATTGGCTCCAGGCAGAAGAGTGGTGAGGACTAGGTAATGGGGGTTTAGTGACTTGCCCAGGGTCTATGAATACTTTTGTACAAATAGATCCTTTTCCAGGCTTCTTTTTATCTCTTTGGTACACAGCCTCGTAGCAGTATTGTGTTCAAATGGTTTGGATTCACAGTTTGGGCACAGTTCCAAATTATTCTCTTGAATAGTTAGATTAGTTCACGACTCCACCAATAGTTCATTACTATCCTAATTTTCCCACATCTCTCCTATCCTCCCCTCCCCAAACACTTGTCATTTTCACTAATCTGATAGGTGTGAGGTAGCTTTAGAGAGCATTTTTCCATATGAGTATTGATAGTTTTAATTTTTTTCTTCTGAAAACTGCCTGTTCATACCTTTTGATCATTTATCATCAGGAAAATGGCTTTTATTTTTGTAAATTTAGTTCATTTTCCTATATATTTGAGAAGAGAGTAGTTTTTCAGGAAATTTTATTGCAAAAATTTCCCATTTACCTGTTTGCCTTCTAATTTTTTTTCTGTATTTTGTACAAAACCTTTTTAATTTCATATAACCAAAATTATCTCTTTTACTTTTCATAATTTTCTATAACTCTTGTTTGGTCATAAATTCTTCCACTATTCATAGATCTGACAGGTTCAATTTCCCATGCTCTTCTAGTTTACTTATGATATTTCCCCTTCTTCTAAATCATTTTTTTTTCACAAAACCAGTTCCTAGTTTTACGTCTTCATTGTCCATTAAAAAAAACTTTCAGTTTTATTATTCCTCCTTTGATTCATAAGATTTCCATTTTGGTGTTTAAGTGGGGATTTTTAATTTGTTCTCTTTCTTGTCTTTTTTACTTGCATGCTCAATTTATTAATCTGCTCTTTCTCTCTTTTACTGAGAAACACATTTAAAGGCATACATTTTCTCCCAAATACTGAGTTGACTGTATTCCACAAATTTTAAAATGTTGTATCATTGTTATTATTGTTTTGAATAAAAACTAATGTTTCTAGAATTTTTCATCAATTCAGCTTTTAATCTCTACTTCTATAGCTTTTAATGAAATTGGCTTTTTATTGCAATATTATCTGAAAAGAGTGTATTTGGTTTTTTTTTTTTGCTTTTCTTCATTTGGTTGCAAGGTTATTAAACCCAAATACATGGATAATTTTTGTGACAGTGCCATGTACAGTTCAAAAAATGTATACTCCTTTCTATTTCCATTCATTTTTCTCCAGTGGTAGTCTATCAGATCTAACTTTTCTAAGATTGTATTCCTCTCCTTGACTTCTTTCTTATTAATTTTATGATTAGATTTATCTAGCTATGATGGGAAGGTTGATGTACTTCACTAGAATTTCTTTATCTATTTCCTCCTATAATTCATTTGACTATTCCTTTAAGAATTTGGATGCTATTATATTTGGCTCATATGTATTTAGTATTTATATAATTTATTGTCTCTGGTTCTTTTTAGCAAGATGTACTTTTCCTGATAATCTCTTTTAATTAGGTCTAGTATTGTTTTTTCCTTGTCTGAGATAATTATTGCTACCCTTGCCTTTTTTCCTTCAGCTAAAGCATTATGTATTCTGTTCTACTCCCTTATTTCAGCTCTGTATGTCTCAGTTTCAACTGTGTTTCTTATAAACTGCATATTGTATTCTTGTTTCTAATCCATTCTGGTGTTTACTTCTATCTTATGGGTTAGTTAATACCATTCATATTCAAATTATAATGATTGATATAGACTTCTCTCTATGCTATTTTTTTCCATTTATTCTTTCCTTCCTATCCTGTCTCTAGAGTCTCTTTTGCTTCAGATTACTGCCTTCTTTTTCCAGCACTTACTCTTATCACCCTGCCCTTTTTTCTTGTCCCCCTCCTCTCCTACTTTCCATATTGCAGTAATGACAAACCTTTTAGAGACTTGAGTGCCTAAACTGCAACTCTCATGCTGCATGTGAACAGCCTCCTTACCTCAGACAGGGGATTTTTTTTTTAACCATCAGAGCATAGGTTCCGATTGCCCATCCGCTTTTATTGGGGTACCCAAAGAAGGGGCTGCTCCCAGGCCCCATTGCATGTGGGAGTGGAGATAGGGGAGCCCCTGTTCTGCTGGGGCCACACCCCGTCGGTGAGAAAGGCACCTAGGAGTCATTCTCCGCAGAGCTCTGAGAGCCCAAGCTGGGGGTGGGAGGATGCTTCCCTGATTAGCACCGAGTCATTCTGCCATTGAATTGCTGCCATTCAAAGATCTCCCACTGGTGCTCCCAACTGGTCTGCTGGTTAGAGTACTGAGTGATATGAAAAATGTCTTTGGATACAGTGGAGATGAGGAAGAGATCATTCCACTCTGGCATGCATGCCAAAGGTTCACCAACATGGCCCAATTGCATAAGATAGATTTATTTTACCATTTGTGTGTGTGTGTGTGTGTGTGTGTGTGTGTGTGTGTGTTCATGTGTTCCTCTTCCCCCATCCATTTTGGAAACAATTAAGATGTTTCTGAGATTTAAGCATCACCTTCCCCCTACCATTTTCCCATGCACTCTAAAAGATTTTCCTTACATGCCTCTTTGATATAAAATAATGTCCCTCTTTTTTCTCCCTCTCTCTTCTCCCTTTTTTACAAGGCATCCCTTTCTCTGATCTTCCCATTTTAAAAAAATATTGTCCCAACATAATTACCTCACTTTACTCCTTCTTTCTAGAATCCTTATAACAGCTCTAATAATGATAAAGTTCTTAGATGACATATATGTCCTCTTGTAAGAATTTAAATTTCAGTTTTATGCTAAATATGAGAATTACAAAGTAATATTGTGGTTGTAGAGTTTAAAAATATTACAGCTTAAATCAAAATGACTTTTAGCAGCTTTATTTACATAGAGGTATAAAGAGTGAAAGTGGAAAAATGTAGATAAAGAGACAGAAAATACTGCCTAGCTACAAATACCATGAGTTTAATCCTAATATCTCCAGACCGCAAATGTGAATCCAAAAGAGAATCTCACTAGAATCCAAAGTCCTAATTAGGAAGCTGAAATACAAAGAACCAAGAAATGATGAAGAATCTACTGAGAATCTTTAGTGAACAGGAGGCCAAGACCACCAAGAATGTCACCAGAACTCATGATGAAGGGAGTATCCCACCAAAGTGCCAATAAGCAGACAACCAAGGAAGCAATCGCTCCACTCACCACAGCAGCCAATGCAGGATCTAGGGAAAGAGTCTCCTCCTCCAGTCTAGCTCACCAATGCACAGAGAATCACTGAATCCTCGAGCTAGCCCTTTAAAAGCAGTTTTCTCGACATTACTTCCTATTGCTCCTCCACTTTACAGGAACCAATTGCAGTCTTTCAATTTTCCTAGCACTTCCTGGGACTAGGGGCTTTGGAGTTGTCACCAACCCTAGCAAGTGACTTGTGAACTCTCATACTTAGTTACTGGTAAGGTACTAAGTAGGGATACTTGAGTTTTTGATTGATTCATTTAAAAGTTCCTGATTGATAGACAAAGAGAGTTTGATTCACTCTTTTACAATCTTCCCATATAGAAAGTATAAGCCTGATAGTGGCTCCCTAATATTTGAAGTTTCTTTATGACTACTTGAAATATTTTATCTTTGACATGGAAGCTAAGGAATTTGGCCAAAATATTCCTTAGAGTTTTCATTTTGGGTTCTTGTTCAGTTGGTGATTGGTGGATTCTTTAAATTTCCATTTTACCCTTTGGTTCTAGCACATCAGTATTGTTTTCCTTCATAATTCCTTGAAATATGATATCTAAGTGCTTTTTTTGATCATGGTTTTCAGGTAATCCAATAATTCTTTTATTATCTTTACTCAATTTATTTTATAGGTTAGTTGCTTTTCCAATGAGATAGTTCACATTTTTCTTTTTTTTTATTCTGTTGACTTTGTTTTATTGTTTCTTGATGCCTCACAGAGGCATTAATTCACTTGCCCAATTCTAATTTTTAAGTAATTATTTTCTTCAACAAGCATTTTTACTTCTTTAAAAAGTTATTTTCATTAGTTAACTTTTGTACTTCTTTTTATCATTTGGCCAATTCTCTTTTCCTCCCCAAGGTATTGTTTTCTTCAGCATTTTTATGCCTCTTTAAGTTATTAATTACCTTTTTATAGTTTTCTACTTTTGCTTTCATTTATTTACCATATTTTCCCTCTACCTATGGTCCTCTGTGTAGTATTTGCACAGGGTTATCTTGTAATCTCTTTCTAATCAGTTGCCATGTCCCCTTACTATGTCACCTTGAGGACTCCCCAAAGCTCCTGCTGTCTTTGTTACCACCACCTAGTCCCACCATTGATGCTTCATCTATGTAGCTCTGAACCAGCCTCCCTCATGTTACAGATCTCTCTTTTCAATCTCCTGTGTTGTCTTTGTCTGGAAGAATGGTTCATTCTGAACTTTTGTTGGCTCTGTCACTATGGATTTTGACTTGAGATGTTGTTTTGTGGTTGTTTAGAAAGGTATATTGTGAGAGCTTGGCTGAGTACTTCCTACACTTTTCTCTTGTCTTTACTTCCAGGAAGATCTCCTAATCAGTTAAGACAATATTCTAGATAGAGTTGAATAAAATGACCATACCTTCAGATTTTAATAGAAAATTGTCTGTGCATTCAAAATGGGTTGGTATATTATAAAAAACCCATATCTTAAAATGGATCATGCTCCATATCTCTTCCTTCACTCCCATTCCATCACAGAAGTAGCTCTGGAAGAACCTGAAATATGGGATGAATGACAGCAAAGCTTTGCCTCTATGGTCAGCAGGAAGTTGTAAAAATTTTTGAGTATCTAAGGGGTGTGATGAAATGAATGTTTTATGAACAGGAATGAATTTTGTCACAGTATGTAAAGGATGAATTTAGAGTGGGGAGAGAAGAGAAGAGAGACTAGTTAGAGGCTGTGATGGACCTACTGTGAGGTACTGAAATGATAGCACTGGGATCAAAAATGAAGAGATGAAGTCAAGAGATGGTACCTTGAACCTTGCAGGTGCTTAATAAATATTGAGTGAATTGAACTGAAATATTTAACTGTGAAAGAAGAGCTGATAGAATATAGTTAGTGACCAGAATATAGGGAATAACAAAAGAGAAAGAGGAGACACTTATTTGGCTAAAAAAATACCACAGTGTAGTAGGAAGGATATAGGATTTGGAACTAGAGGATTTAGGTCCAAATCCTCTTTCTCCTGCTTATTACCTGTGTGACATTGGCATAGTAGCTTAGTCTTTACAGCCCTCAGTTTTGTTATCTCTAAAATGAAGAAATTGTTTCGGGAACTAGATTACTCTAATGTCCATCTATCATCCTAAGATTTCTCATTATTAATAAATTAATCCCAATCAAGGGCACATGTCATGCCATTTTATATTAAATCTTTTCTGTTTGTGCATCATTGTGTTAATATGGTTGTGCTATTTAAATAAATGTGACAATACACATAATTTTTCCAATTGAAAAGCAAATTAAAAGTTTTTATAGAGGTAAACTTTACTTATTTTCTTCTTTATAGAAAGACTATAAACGAGATCTGGAGACAGAAATTAAAGGGAAAGGAATGCAGGGGGGCACAGATACTCTTGATATCCAACGGGCTAAGAAAGCATCTGAAATGGCAAGCCAGGTAAGTGGAGAAAATAAAGGGAAAAAAGTAATTTTGGAAACTGAATAATCCCGTCTGTTCTTTGCAGTAAAACAGGAAATCCTGGCATTGGATAAGACTACATAGTTTATGTAGTCTTAAAGATATGAATAAGAAACAAATGCATACATCATAATAATCTTATGGATACTAAGCCAAGATCTTAAAACTCTCTTCTGACCTCTTAGAAAGAATACAAGAGAGACCTGGAAAATGAAATTAAAGGGAAAGGAATGCAAGTGAGCATGGATATCCCTGATATGATTCGAGCCAAGAGAGCATCTGAAATCTACAGTCAGGTTGGACAAGAGTGAATGTATTGATTCTTACATGTTGTAATGCCCCTTCTCTTTTTGTGTGTGCCTACTCACACCCCACCCCTCCCAAGTACATACCAGGAATTCTACTTTATGAACAATGATTGTTCCATAATTGGACAAAAAGACTAATGACAACTTACAGTTTCTTGCATTAATATACTACCTTGCCATAAACAGTTCTTGGGACGAAAGGCTGGAAGGGACCTTAGACGCCATGGAGTCCAACTTTTTCATTTTATTGACTAGGACCTATGGCCTAGAAAGGTTTGATGACTTATGCAGAATCTCACAGATAGTAAGAGAAATGGGAATTTGAGCTCGTGTTCTTTGACTCCAAAGCCAATAGTCTTTGCACTATATCACTCTACCAGTTATTCTCATTTTGAATCATTGCAGGACAAGATAAATAGTAGAAACTGAATTAAAGTTAAATGATGGAGCCACAGTTTTAAAAATTTGACCACTTTGCAGTGTTTTTTTCTGTGTTTTTGGTTTTAAATTTACATAGTACTTTCACTAGTGCCTTTATTTACTTTCTGAGAAGGGGACATTTTGTTTACTTTCAGTAAGGGACATAATTATATATAATAAGATAATAACCCATTTGGTTTGTGGCTATATCTGTAGCAAAAAAACAAAAACAAAAACAAAAACAAAAAACAAAACAAAACTTGCTCTTGTATATAATTGACCTGAGAATGTTGGGAAAGTAGAAATAGAGTCCCTTTCTGTTAGACCAGAAGAGGTGACTTTTTTTCCAATAGCTAAATTCCCAGTTTTTTATAGATAGAATAACTAAACTAATTATCCATATAAGTTTCAGATTTAGTTTCTGAAATCAAAGGGAACTGTGTCCAGAGAGAGAGCATCACTTCTTTACCCATTAGGTGGGCAGAGGAATGGGACTTGGGTAATCCTCAAGGTTTATGAATATGAATAACCTGCAATACATCATTTTGGCACATGAAAAATAACAGTTGACTCTACTCACACTTGTAGAGATGAAGTCATTGGAGAGCATACATTTTGCAGAGAAACGTTACCACCTCTATGCTGAGTTGTGCCAGATTTCTGCTTTTTTTACTTAACTGTATTTACTTAACTGAAATTTATTCTGTTATAATACACAATGGTAGCTTGCCTTAAAGAGGTTCAATCAGAGCAAGACATGTTAGATAGCTGAAATAACTTAAATGATGAACATATCAGACTTCCATTCAATTTTATTCATTCCTATTGACATGGTTCTTTCTAAAACTTGTCTTGTTATTTTGACTCCTTTAGATTGCTCTCTATAGTACTCTAATATTAATGTTATCATTAGCATTTTTCGTTAGCAACTCTTGAAAGCTTTCTCTTTAAAATGGATCAAGAAATGAAGGGACCTGTTAAAATTCCTGAATTGTCCAAAACATTTTACCTTTAAATACCTATCTTCTCTTAAAAATCATCTTCTCATACACATTAAGGGAGAAGGCAGCTAGGCATTTCAGTAGATTGGGAACCAGGCCTAGAGATAGGAGGTCTTGGGTTTAAATTTGGCCTCAGACACTTACTAGCTGTGTGACCTTGGGCAAGTCACTTAACCCCCATTGCCTAGCCCTTATTGTTCTTCTGCCTTGAAACCAATACACAGTATAGATTCAAAGATGGAAGGTAAGATGAAAAAAAAAAACAGTAACAACCTTAAGGGAGAGGACATCAGAGTCCAAGATTATGTCATTTTTCAAGCATCATGTCTTTACATTGTCTAGGGTAAGGGTTAGGGCCAAGAAACCCCATTGCCTGTGATTTGGGGATTGGGAATAAAGGAGGAGAATTGCCCTAAAAAGATTAGGTATTAACTAAGGGAGTAAATACAGAGACCCCTCACCTCCCCATCATGAATGTTTGTTCCCAGCAATGTAACCAGTAAGACTTTTTGGAGAGTAAGAATGAGTCTCATCATAGAGGTTTTTGACATTATTTTATTTCATGTCAACAGCTATTTGGGTTATAATGGTCACATAACAAAGTGGAGCTGGGAAAAGTCAACTTCATATTAATTTAAAATGTTTCCACTTTTTTCCAACAAAAGAAAAAATACAAAAATGAATCCGAGAAGATGTTGACTAGCTATTCAACAGTGGCAGATACTCCTGAAATACAGAGAATCAAGACAGCCCAGAAAAATATCAGCACGGTGAGCAGAAAGTTCTTTTTTTTTTTACTTTTAATAAGGAAGGTACACTTTTGCCCTTTGATCTCTTATTATTTATTAATATGTTTAATTTTTCCAGTAAATTCCTTTTTTATAGCAGGGGCTTGTAACTTGGGGTACATAGATGACCCCCAGATAGATTTCAGGGTATCATTGATGATAAAAATATCATTCACTTCTAACTGAAATAAAGCATTTCATTCGGTTATTTTAAAATATTCAGAGAAGGGTCCATATATTTCCCTACAAATATCATAGAGGCTCAAGATACAAACACACATGCATAAAAGAAACTTTTGTTCTACAGAAATTTCCTCAGTGCTGTAAAACAATCTTGCAAACAATGTGACATTAGGTGAAACAAGGTTACAAGGGGCTACTCAGAAACCATATGGCATAAGTATGACATTTTCAGATGTTATTAAAACATGTGGCAACAGTTATGGCCATTGGGCCTCAATTGCTCACTGGATCATGGCCGGGCAGGACTGCCCACTGCCGTTATGAGATTTTAACATGTTACAAGAGGGTTGTTTGACCATGCATCACTGATAATATTGCTACAAAATAGAATAAGGTGGGACAAAGTACAGTTATTCTTTAAAATAACAACTGTTACCTGTGGTAGTAGAAATAAAGTAGTTAATTTCTCCAAGCGTCAGTTTCCTCACTGATGAAATGAAGGCTTTGAACTGGATCTCTGACGGACTTTTCAGATCTTAACATTTTGTTGATTCTAAAGTTATTCAGTTAAGCAAATGACTCAACATCATTTAGTATTAATTTCAAGGATTCCGGAAGTACTTTCCAATGAATTGCCAAATTCCCATATTCTGGCGCACTCCAATGTATACGGTTTGTTCAAATGTGGTTTGCTTAAAGTAACGCTGCTTGCGTGCTACCTTTTTAGAGGCAATCTAGGCAGAGCTCAATTACAATCCTTATTGCATAGCAGAACTTTGAGAGGAGAAAGAAAAGGGAAATAGCTTAGCTTTGAACTAGCCTCTGCCACATGGAGAATTTTTGACTTCCAGAGGAAGCTTCTACTGCATTTAAGATCTTCCCTTTGTACTGTCCAGTGAGTTCTGAAATCTCAAATGTCTCAAAGGGGAATGATTTTGCAATCCGCGTATACCTTCATTGAGATGTTCCATTTGGAAGTGGGAATGATGGGAAGTGAGGCCAAAGGAGTTGGTAGAAAGTGAGGAAAAAGAGACTTTGGATTAATTAGATTTGATTTACATAAAATTTGCTTTGAAGACCACTAAAGCTGTTGGACTGGGGAATGAAAATAGATTTGAGCTTGATGGAATTTCAGAAAAAATGATTTATAATTTGGTGAGTTCTTATGCAATAGGTTTTGATTTCCTCCAGGTATATTGATAAACATTCCGACTGTTTGGGAAAAGAAGACCTGATTTAACTTTTTACATCATTAGAGAGAATCCGTTCCAACTAGTTACTGAGTCATGCTTTAATGGTACTTAAGTGATAGACTGATGTAAGAGTTTATGTGTAAATCTACCTAAAAGGCTAGAATGGAGTGCTATGGAAATAAAGATGAATTTCTAACATAATAGATAATTTAATTGATTTAGGAAAATAAAATTGTGTTTAGCTTCCTAAGTTGAAACTATTCATGCTACTTTCTTTGAGGAAAATTGGTTGGATGACTTGAAATCTTAATAGACTGATACTTATTTTTCTTCCCTTATAATAAAGGTGTTTTATAAGAAAGCAATAGGAGCTGGCACAGCTGTAAAAGAGACTCCAGAGATTGAACGAGTCAAGAAAAATCAGCAGAATATTAGTTCAGTAAGTTCTCTGCAGAATCAATTATCCTTTTTGGAAAAAAGCAGACATGAGCTAGATAAATGCCTTCAGGTTGTTTACTAAACAGATTGGTTTAAAAATTATCCCATACTTCATTTATGCTTTTTCATCACATTTCAAAGGTTGAGCACTCTGTATGAAAGCTACATAGCCTTGCTCCCTGTGACCCTAAGGCAATGTTTCATTCTGGTATCTCATAGTACATAAGAAATATAATTTTAATAATACTGTAATGAAATTTATGATGAGATTTCATCTTTCAGAACAGAATTTTAGCTATACTGACTTTTTTTGCAGCATAGGGAGGAATTTTAGTAGCAATTCAACTGTATGTGAAGGGGAAAAGAAAATTTCCAATGAAAGGATGAATTAAATGCCTGGCCATTCATTTATTGCACCTTCTTATGGTTTAGCTATCACAGAAAGATTTCCTTCCTTTTGGAGCAGCTATATGGTGGAGTGGAAGGAGAGTCAGGCTTGATATCTGAGTTCAAATCTGCCCTCAGACACCTACTAGCCATGTTACCCTGGGCAAGTCAATTAACCCGACTTACCTCAGTTTCCTAATCTGTAAAATGATTTTGAGTAGGCAATAGTAAACCACTTCAGTATCTTTGCCAAGAAAATCACAAATGGAGGAAAGAAAGATCAGACCCAACTGAAAAATGGCTGAAAAGCAGCAACTTTGACATTCACATCTTCTAGAAATACTTCCCATGGCTTTCCCCTGTGGAGAAGAGAGAAATTATAAGAAAATGCATGCAAAGGACAGGAGCTGGAGGTGGGTCAGCTGTCAATCAATCTATATAGTATCAATCAAATATATCCCCCAAATATGATTTATTACACCCCACAAGAGAAAAAAAAACAATGAACAATTTTGGTTGCTGTTGAGAGGCATCATGGCAAAGTAGATAGAAGACAAGCCTTGGCGTGAGCAAGGGCAGCATTCAAGTCATTCCTCATATCAGTCATAACTTTGTGAAAATAGCTTATTTACATAAACCATTGATGATCAAACACTGTCTGATGTAACACAAATTTGTCATTGGGCTCCATCCAGTTTATGAGGAGAGAGAGCTAGAGCATGTGACTGAGTGAAACCATAACATAACTCATTGTAGAAGAAAGGACAAAATACATGAGATCACTTTTTTCCCCAACATATTTAAAATATAGGTGGAGGATCTTGATTTCATTAGTATAAAATGGGTGAATACAATGAATGAAAAAAATTATGCTTGCAGATCAAAACCCAACACCTAGTAGTTACTAGAGGACTCTAGGGGTTACCTCTGTGTGGTACCTCTAGGTTTATATAGTCAGTTAAGTGTCAGAGATTAGGCTTGAACCTCGATGGTTTAAAAAGTTTGTATCCCAGAGTTGAAAAATTGAGATCTTTCAATATTAGGGAATTATATCTTGACTTGGCATCTCTTGTTAATCCTTAAACCTTGATGGTTTAAAAGGAAAGATCAGCTTATCCTCACTCCAAGCCCAGAACTCATTCTACTCTACTATATTGCCTTTCTGAACATTAAAAATGTACATATCTTCATATTGTATCAGAATATTGTAAGCCCTGTTCGCTGAAAAGTTTCTGTATTAATGTAATGTGTTTGTATAGAAATTATATCTGTTTTTTATTATCATAATGAAAAACCAAAATGATTGTTTTAGTATATGTGCTGCTGAAGCAAGTATGCAAAATTACTGTTTAAATGGTATTTGGTTTATAAGCCAAGAAAAAACACAACAAGTGGAACATTATCTTTTTTATATATGTATATATTAATCTCAGTGATATAGAGTAAACAATACTATGTCTTTTTCTGTGAGTTCATCCCTAAAACTCTGGCTTAGTATTCAAGCAGAAAAGTTGCTCTTTTAAGATTAACAAAAGTTGTCAAGCCAAGATATGATTCTCTAAAATTGAACGATCTTGACATTTTCTACCTCTGGGATGTAAACCTTTTAAACCATCAAGATTTCTTTTTTAAGAATTATTCTATGAATTTTATCACTAGTTAACCAGCCTTTACAAACCTCTAAAACTCATTGTCTTGGTTTTAGACTTAATTTTGGTCCTGTTAATAACATTACATTTACAGGTAGAAGATTGTACATTATTCCAAAAACACCCTGGAGCCATTTTAGGACTAGAATTCCAGCCTTGATTATTTTAAATGATCTTCCGTGATCTCTAAAGGGTTGGCTTGATTTTGATCTTTGGCGAATTTCCACATGCCTTTGTCTAGTCCAGCTCATAATTTGTTACAATTGTAATGTCCCTTTTCTTTTTCACTTTCTCTCTTATTTCATCTCCATGCACTTTAGACATAATTAAAATACCACATGATGTGATGGCAACGGAGGTCACTATATGATTTTATAGTCAACCTCTCATCTCTTGTATAACTCTTCTCTTCAATATCCTTAATCTCATTCTATGTTTTGCAGTGGATAGAAGGCTGGATCTGTCAAGAATATCTGAATTAAAATCATGCCTTAGACTCTTACTACAATGTAATCTTGGACAAGACACTTAATCTCTGACTCAGTTTCCTCAACTATAAAATGGGATTAATAATATCACCTACCTTACAATCACTGACACATAGGAAGTACTAGAAAACTGCTAGCAATTATAATTAAGTTAATTATAGGAAGGGAGGAAGTTTTCTTGAATGGAGTTGAAATCAGGCTTATCAGACACCTTTAAGTGTCTTTGTTAATGTCAACATATACTTGCCCAAGTGAGAAAAACAGTCTTATTCCCGTTATAGTTTTCGCCTGCCTTTTTCTAGGTAGGAATATAGCATAACAGTTGTTGGTCCTGTTGTTTTTTTTTCTTTTTCTTTTTCTAGATATTTTATCAATTTTTCCATTTCCTTGTTCTGGTTCATATTGATGCTGAATGCTATATCGAATGAAGTTTAAGTAAATTCATAACTAATTGAATTTTACTTTGATCCTCTCAACTCCCATTGTAGTTGCTGATATTTCCATATCTGCCAATGATAAAAAACCCTTTAAATTTTTAAAATTTTCTATAGAAAATAAGAAGTGATTCTAAAACCCTTTCCACAGGAAAAAAAAGATGTTGACAATATTTTGTAAAAGGTACAATAAAGGAAGATATTTTTCATAGTTCTACCTATTTAATATAGAAAAAACAGACTCATTAAAATGCTTCTGCATATCAAAAATTCAGGAATAGAATTGATTTTAAGGTCATGTAAAATATGCTTGTTTTACATATTAATTCTGATAAAACTCTTAAAATATTCAGTAGGAGACCACACACAGATCCACTTATTCCTTGAGAAAAGAAAGCTTTGCCAGGCATGATGTCACATGCTGCTGGGAGACTGAGACTGGTAAATTGATTGGGCCTTGTAATTCTAAACTTCAACTTAGCTAAAGCCAGTTGGGCCTCTTCATTAATTCTGGCATCAATGACCAGGAGCAGAGAGCTACCAGGGTAGGCAAGGAAGGGTAAAATGGTGGAGACTAGAAAAATGGAGTAGGTTAAAGTTTCCATGTTGATCAGTCTTGAGATAAGGCCCTTTAGTGATTGAATCATCCTCCAGCTAGGATGACATAAGTAGATCCAGCCTTAAACAAACAAACAAGTGAGCAAACTACTAAATAAATGGAGGAAGGAATTATAGAATTGACAAAAATCCAAAAGACAGTTTTGAACTTTTTTGTCATGTGTTACAACGAATGTTCTAATGATACAAGTACAGTGGAGTAAAAATTGGAAACATTTGTTAGACATTGCTCTGTGGGAAAAAACCCTAATATTATATTTTGTATTCATTAACCAGGTGAAATATAAAGAAGAAATAAAGCAAGCAACAACCATTTCAGACCTTCCAGAGCTAAAAAGAGTTAAAGAAAACCAGAAGAACATCAGCAATGTATGATCACATCACTATAAGTATTTTTTCATTCTGAGTCATTAAACTCTCATCTGCAAAATGGGAATAATTATACTTTTACTACACTTCTCACAGGATTGTTTTAAGGCAAGAGCTTTGTACATTAAAAAAGTATTTGATGTGAATTAAGGGCCAACAAAATTTCCATTGGAATTGCCCTTTGAAAGAATGCTTTACTGTTCTAGTTAGTGGTGTTTTTTAAAAACAAACTGTGGCTGTACACAAATACTTTTTTTTGTAGTTCCTATCAATGAAATAATCATTTTCTATAATGAGGATATTTTGTGCTTTTGATGCAGAGGAGGAGGGGAAGCAGTGAATATTGGAAGTTCTTTTGTTCAGTCTTCAAGTAGCCCTTACCATTAGTGTTCCTTTATTTGTTAATTCATTTTTTCCTCAGTTTCAAACATCAGAGATTTAGAAACTTAGTTAAATCCCCCAGTTGGCATGCATGTATGTGTGTGTATGTGCATGTGTGTGAGTGTGTGTTTATATTTACAGAAGGAAAGAATTGTGAATGACATCAGGATAAAAACATGTTACAGGAAGCTTGGGTTTTGACCGAACATTAGCCTCAGTCCCCTGTTGAATAAAACTGTGAAAAAGCAAATGAGCCACTGAAACTAAATCCCACCCTAAGGAAAAATTAAAAATTCTCTGTGGAATTCATTTTAATGGAGTTTTAATTATCACTATTCTTTGTCTTATTAAACAATTCTATACTAATTTCAAAAGCATGATATTTTAGGTTTTACTGAGTGCTTAAGCATCCTTTTTTCCTGGATTATTTTGGTGTGACAATGAAAATGTACCAAATGTGGTTAAATTTGATTCTTCAACAGAGTAAAGCTATCTCTACCCAAGAGGCCAGGAAGAATCCCATAATGACAAGCCTCTCAACAACAGGGGTTGTTGAGAGGCAGCATTTTGCAAACAATAGGAATACATTAAGAAAGAGGAGAGGCAGTACCAATGGAATAGCTCCTCACGGAGGAGGCAAGGCTATATTTGAACATTTTGGGGGCTGTCTTGATTCCTTGCCTTTAGGAGGTACTTGATAAATTGTTGGTAAATGATGAAGGAGTAATGCATTATTAAGAAGATAACAAATGGCAGTTGTCTAGATATTGCTCTAGAAAGGGAGAGAATTTTTTTAAAAAAATTTTTGTCCCCATAGATAGTATGAAGTCCAGAGAATTAACTAATAGAGAGCTGAAATTTATAGAGTGGAAATAAAAAAGGAGAAATTGGGAGCATCAGGACAAACAAAGCTTAGCAACTAGAAACATTAATCTGATGGGGAATGCTAATGAGATTTTACTACAAAATCCCAAAGAGAATTTTATTAATGAATCATAGCCAATATGCAATTTCCTTCTATCTTCACTAATGTGTCATCATATTTTTACTTTGCATAATTAAATGGCTTGTACCTTGTTTCTCAGCTTCACTATAGAGAGCAACATTACAAAGCTACCCCTGTATTCATGACACCTGAGATTGAGAGAGTGAAAAGGAACCAGGAGCATCTCAGCTTGGTGAGTGGTCTGAGACTTTTTTGCTCAAAATAAAAAAAGAGAGATTTAAAAAAAATGATGTAATCAATATTGATGGTTTACTTTATAATAGTTTTATTTTTTTCACAGTCTTTTATTTTATTTTATTTTTTAAACATTATTTTATTTGGCCATTTCCAAAGATTATTCATTGGAAACAAAGATCATTTTCTTTTTTTTTATAATAGTTTTAAATACTTTGGATCTAACTTTTTTTCTCTTTTCGTCCTGGAGGATTTGAACTAGATATGAAAGAATGGAATACATATATACATATTTGAATATATATGAATAAACAGAACCTTTGTTAAGTAATTACTCTGCATCAAGTTCTGTCCTAACTATTATGAGTACAATTAAGTAAAATAGAGACCATCCTCACTCTAGAAGAGCTCACGTTTGAATGGAGGAGACAACTTAGAAAGTTCAGCTAATGGGCTGAAGGAAGGATTTACAAAGCTGAAGGTGTAGCAGAGGGGCATATGGCAAGGCCCAAGGGTTCTTAGGTTCATCAGAAGATCAGATAATAGCTCCAGAGGGCAGTAAAGTAGAGATTGGAAGGGCCCAGAGAAGCTTTCCATCTTTTTTGGAAGGAATAGAATTGGGTACTCCTACTTTATCCAAGCTTTGTAAGAAGTCAAGCATCCTGAATGGGATTTAGGCCAACTGGAGCAAGGGTGAGGAATGAAGACCCAAAAGGAGGTTCCCATGGTAGTGACAGGTCTTACCATTGGCCATCAAACTGGCATTTAAAAATACATTCTATCTCTTGATTGAAAGTTGTGTGGTATAATAATGGTGGATCTGGAATTAGGTACAGATTCAAACCCCATTTAAAGGCAGTTCATAGTTGTGGAATCATTTCAAACCCCTCAGGGCCTCAGTTTCTCTGCTGAAAAGTGAAGATGACAATACTTCCACTACCTACTCAAAGATGTTCTGAGGAAAATGCTTTGCAAACCATGAAGTACTATATAAATCAGCTGTTTTTAAGGAGTACATCAAGGTGAAGATGAGAATCATTGCCGTCAGGTGTTTTGTAGAACTGATTTTTGAGTTTGTTTGGAAGAGAAGGAAAAGAAGTTTTCATGTTGACTGCAGTCCCTAGGAATAGCATGTAGACAATAGGAAAAGAAGCAAATTTGATTGCAAAATTGTGGACCATTCACATCTGGAAAATGCTATGCAGGTCAGGTTTTAGTATTTAGAAACTTAATGAAAACTGTCAACCCTGAATAGATCAGAGTTGATTGTTTTCTATTATTATTTCTATTACTATTGTTGTTGTTGTTGTTTTCTAACCAGCCAGAATCATGGAGGAGTTGTATAACCTGAAGATGGTCTTTAAAAATGTAGTATATTAGCCTAATCTTAGGCTCTGCCACTTGAATTTTGAAAGAGGAGTGCTTAGGGCAAACGCAATTTTAGAATTTACAAATTTCAAAGGTGGCATAGAAATAATATATGAATAGTTACATAAAAACCTTGAACCCAGAATCTGACATTTGGAAATTTCCTAAGAGACCATTTAATTCATCAGAAGCCCAAGAATGCCTTCTACAATATTCCCAACAATTGATCATCAAGTTTTGGCTTAAATATCTCCATTGATACGGAATTTGCCATCTCCTGAGGCAGGAGATTTCCAATTTTGGGTAGAGCAAATAGTTAAGTTTTTTCCTTCATATGCAACTTCAATTTGTTCCTTTGTAATATCTACCTGTTACTCTTAGTTCTGCTCTATGGGGCCAAGCTGAATAATGTTCACCCCATGTCAACATGGTAGCCCCTCAAATACTTGAGCAGTTATCATCTCCCCTAGCCTTAAAAAACCCCCAAACACCATGGCACTTTTCCTTTCCAATTGTATCATCAGATACTTGTTCTTTCTAAATTATATTGCCCTTCTGTCTCAAGGACACACAGTGCCTTTTGCCCTCCAAATAATAGGGGTGTGAATGACATTGAGTTACAGGTCTTACTACCATATCTATCGTGATTCTATTTCAATGAAGTAGGCAGGGGCAGGGAGAATTGCCTTCATAATTCACATGGAACTATGACAGACAGACATTTGATAACAAGAGGCAGAGACAAACAGACAAGCTGAGTCAGAAAAAGGAAATAAAGGTATGAAATAAAAAAAAGAAAATGGCTTTCCAAAATTGTCTAGTTGGGAACCTTGGTTCTGGTAACAGCTGATTCTGGTTCTTTCATACTCTCCATTTGACTTGCAATGACTTCTTTTTAAACATTCCCTTTAAAATGTGCTGCCTTGTATTTTCATTGAAGTTATTCAGAGAGTTTGCAATCCTTTCAGTATTGATCTTAAAGGAATTTATCAAAAAAAGGATCATTTTGAGTGAAAGAGCAATAGTTATTTAAAAGGGCACATGAGCCAGACATACATTGATGCAAATGGTTTGAACAATGTGTTCTACATAAATGGAACTACGTTAGAGATAACTAATTTGTATAAGGGGGGGGTTTAAAAATGTAAATTGCATTTGCATATGTCTATGTATGTATATACTAGATATCAATATTTTGCACAGTGTCTGGCATATGGAAAATGCTTAATAAATGTTTGTTTACCAACTAACTGTTCTCCACTTTGGCATAGTGGCTAATGTACTGGATGTGGAGTTAAAAGTACCTGATCAAATCTGCCTCAAATACTTAATAGGTGTTTTAGATTAAGTCCTTAAATTTTTTTAGCCTCAGTCTCCTCATCTGTAAGATGAGGGATAACAATAGCACCTGTTTCCCAGAATTTTTATGAAGAGCTCACGAGTTATATGTCTTTAAAGCAGTTTGCACACCTTAAGGCATATGTGAGTGCTACCTATTATTGTTATATATTATGTAGACATGCATCGAAATAGACATATAGTCACTATAGGCATGTTGTATCTGTATGCTTTGTTGTGGCTGAAGATGCTAGTATCAATGATCACAATTGATGATTTCTCAGACATTTACTAACATTGATACCTTATCCACCACATAGGTGAAATACAGAAGAGAAATCCAATGTGCCACCCCCATTTCTGACCCACCAGAGTTGAAGAGAGTTAAAGAAAACCAGAAGAACATCAGCAATGTGTGATCTTCCTAGAAATGTTCCTCCCCAGCACCTCCCACCCCCTCTATCAGCTGTCTCTCATGTTTTTTATTTAAGTGAAAGAATTGGGTTTACTGGGGTCATATAACAGGAAGGTGGTAATCTGCATTCAGTTGATTCATGTGCTCTGCCAAAGGTGTAGTTGGAGAAAATGGCCATAAAAACATAACAACAGAAGGGAGCTATGTTTCTGCATTGCTCTGGTTGATGCATGGTTTTAT
Source organism: Monodelphis domestica (assembly GCF_027887165.1). Lineage (NCBI taxonomy): Eukaryota > Metazoa > Chordata > Mammalia > Didelphimorphia > Didelphidae > Monodelphis > Monodelphis domestica. The sequence continues at coordinate 265,054,744 of NC_077231.1, forward strand.
CATTGGATGCTTGACTATGCCTAGACCTTGCCTTTATGTCTACTAATATTAATTCTCTTCCCTCCTTGCCCTCCCAACCTCAACCCAAGTTTGACCACTTTCTCAAAGAGCTATCACCACTGCCACCATAGAACTTTCTTTTTCCATGTTTTCCTAATCTCAGATCTCCAGCTTGCCCCTCTCTTGCCTAAGCAATCTACTTATAAGCATCCTTTCTTTCATAAGGACCACCATTATGTAGCTATTTTAGTCTCTTTGACTCAGGACACTAGATAGAGACTCACAAGTCTTATGCATGGGTGAAGGAGAGTAGCTTTGTTTAGGAGAGAAGATAGTACAGGGACTCTATAATTGCTAAAAAATTTTCCCCTTTAATGCCCTTTAATTTACATAAATCATGAATATACCCGATACTCTTAAATTCCATTTGAAATCACTGATATCTACTAACTTCTCCTGATCCATAGATTTTGATATGTATTATCTTCCCAAGAATCTTTTATTCTTTGAAAATCATTTGGAAAATTATTTTTAAAAATCATATCAGTAAATACTTTTTAACAGCTAAAGTTATAAAAAGAGGTTCTTTTTATAACCTATATTGATTTATACCACTTCCCCCATTTCCTCTCAATAAGGAGTAGAGGGAGTGATGATGAAAAACTGAATAGCTATAAGTATTCAAAAAGTCTCTTGTCTTTTATGAATGATGCAGGGCAAGGGCTCTTTTAAAATCATACTTTTTTCAAAGTTCATCCTCTGAAGTTAATTACTTATGATTCACTACAAAATAGGGCTGTTATAGTGTTAACCTCAAAAAGTATCTTTAATTGTCATTCAGGGAAAGTGGTTATATGAACATTCTTATGGAATAAAGCCTCTAGTGATTAAATATGGATGTTTTTTAGCTTAGCCATGACATGCGCACAGGAGGAGTGCCTTCACATACATATGGGCATCTTATAAAGACTGCTGTGGGAATGAATAATTCAAATAGATGATGATTTATGACTCTGACTAAGAGTATGTGTCTGCCTCAACCAGCTGCTTCCCTATTTTAACTTTTCCTTCCTTAGTTGTCTATGAAAGCAAATAATACTCTTTGATCATGGATTGGTTCAATTAATGTTCAAAACCTTCTTTTTTGTTCTATACAATAATAGGTTCATTATAAGGGACAATTAGGCAGAGCTACTGCCATAAGTGTCACTCCAGAGATGGAGAGAGTCAAGAAGAATCAAGAAAATATAAGCTCGGCAAGTGATGCTTTGAAATCTTTTTTTTTATTACCTTAATGTTTCTGTCTTCCTAGATGTAAGCACAGATTTAGAGCTAAGATTAAGTAACATTTTCTTACTCCTTATTTTTCATAATTTTTGATTTATAAGACTGTGTTGTTTAAAGAGTTTTGGATTATGTACCTCTGTATATATGTCTATACAGATTGATAGAAACTTAGATAATTGAAGAATCTCCAAATGAGATTTGTAATCCATTCCTTCAGAGTTCAGTCTAAGAGTACACAGGTGGGATACCTGCATATGTTTCTTTGTGTACATACTATATTTCTCTACATATAGATATATGTATCAAGAAGAAATAATCAAAAGGTCAAGCAATGGCATCATGGTTCAAACACATAAAGTAGATGAGATTATAACTGTGAGATCTTAGTCAATTTGTTGAACTAAAATATGAGACCTTTGAATATATCTCCTTGATTCTTATTTTATGTATCATAGATACAATATACATACATAGAAGGCAAATATAAATACAGCAAAAAAGATACAATGTAGAATGTATTTACAAGTGTGTTGATGTGTGAGAGAGTACATGTATGTGCATATGTAGGAGAAGAAGATGAGTGTATAGGTGAAAAGAGAAAGAGTATGTGTGGGAGAGAGAGAAGAAAGAGAGAGAGAGACAGAGACAGAGACAGATAGACAGAGAGACAGAGACAGACAGACAGAGAGAGACAGACATTTGGAGAGGGAGTAAGACAGACACAGAGACATAGAAACAGAGAGATACCAAGAAATAAAGAGACGGGCAGAGAGAGTCTGAGATTGAGACACACACATAAGTTCGCTTTACTCAGTCATGTGTTTACAGATTCTCTTTTGAAAGATCAAGGGTATCATTTAGGATGCTCTGGAATACTCTGAGACGATGTAATCAGCATCACCTGAAAACAGAAGCACCTAGTAGCCCTCACTGTCTCTGTACAGCTATGAAACATTTCTACAGACACAACCCTGATGAGAGGCTCTGTGGAGAAGCATATAGTGAGCCAGGCACTTAAGCTAGCAGGACTCCAATTCAAATTCTGGTTCTGACCCATACTAGTTATGCCATCCTGGCTATGTGATCATTTAACAAATCAGCACTTTGGATAAATCTCTAATGTTATGAACTGCATTACAGTTACTAATGAGTTTCTATTCTAAACAAGGAATAAGAAATATTACTGAATTCACTCTTATTTCCCAAACACACACACACACACATACACACACCCACAAACACACACCCAGTAATAATAGTATAGATAGGCATTTGAATTCAAGTTCATCCTTGTCCTAGGTGCAGAGCATCTGCCATGGACAAAAATTTTTGCTAGTGGGGAACTTTCCCCTGGCTAGTACCCAAATGAATGATATTCTATTGGGGCTACAGGGCATAGTTGCATGTTTGGCCTGGTAAAATGGTATGCCTTTTAATATATTAAAATGTTCAAGGATGTTATTTTTAACAAAGATGTCTAAACAATTCAATCTTACATCTTAATATGAACATATATTGTTACACCATCTACACAAAGCAGAATAATCAATTAGTCTGGCCAGGAGCCAGAACTCCCAAGCAAAAAGCCATTTTTAAAGGTATTGAAAATAGGATTGCATTAGTTGGTTGTGACATGGTATGTGTATAGAGATGTTTTGTTTGAACAGAATTTTTTTTCAGGTGAAGCTCATGCTTCAATTTTGAATTATACATATGCCTTCAGGACTGCAATAATTGACTATCTAATCCTACAAATAATCAGCCTGATAAATGATGGCTTCCAATTTTAAGTGCTAAGAATACATAAGCTGTCCCTGGCACATCCTGAACATTTCTGCATCTGGAGATTCATCTTTTAAGGCAATTTTAAGATTTTAGAGCCTGAAGATTACCTCTACTGTTAAGGGAGTCTAAAAATGGTGTCCAGTTGTGAGGAAGTACAAATGATTGTATCATGCAGCTATATTTTAGAATTGTCCTTCCATTTTTTTCTTATTCTCAGGAAGTGAGGAGAAAAGAGGGAAGGGATTACAGCTAAGGGGCTACTCTGTGAACATCCATCATTTGTGCTCTAGAGGGCACCAGGAAAAACAAATCTGATACCCTTTTGGTTTGACTTTCCTTTATCAGTCTAAACCAAGACCCAGGGAGTAGATAAAATAGATGGCTTTATTCATTCACCTAGCTGTCTCTTTAGGAGAAACAATTCCAGATCAGTGTTCAGTATGTGTGTGTGTGTGTGTGTGTGTGTACATACACAAAGTCACTTTAGATAGTCTTTTGAAAGCAGACTCTAGAAATTGTTAATCTTAAAAAAAAGGTTCTTTGACAATAGGTGATTAATAATTTCTTGAGCCAATCCTTAAGGAAATATTTATTCTAAGGGAAAAGAGTGGCAAAGGCTAAGCAATGGGAGTTAAGTGACTTGTTCTGATAAATACAGCTAGCAAGTGTCTGAGGTCACATTTGAACCCAGGACCTTCTTTCTCTAGGTCTGGCTCTTAATCTACTGAGCCAGCTAGCTGCCTTCTCCTAGCAAATACTTTTAAGTGTGTTGTATGTCATTTGCATTTCAAAAGAAAAGAAAATGTAGACTTGTGTGTGTTTTAATTTCGATTGTATTTTATCCTAAGTTTGTCCTGATTATTATCACTTTGCAGGTTAAGTATACCCAGGATCAGAAACAGATGAAAGGTAGACCAAGTTTGATTTTAGATACTCCTGGACTGAGGCATGTTAAAGAAACTCAAAACAACATTTCCATGGTAGGACACAACTGCCTGACTCTTCTCACAACTAATATATACTAAGGAATTACAGTGCATCACACCCTGGACATGTTAATTCAGCACTAATCTGGATAATTAAAGCCCTTGTGTTGGGATTGGTCAATTTGCCCTATGGGGAATTTTCTAACTGCACTTCAATGTAATGGAAACACTTAGAGTTTCAATAAAGCGTTTTTTCTCTACCAGTTGATGTGTGCCTTTTTATTTTGTCTTCCTTCTGTTCATTGAATGCCTTGTGTGACTGACAACTGCCTAGACTTCCCTCCATTTGGTTTTGAGTTTGTGTTTGGCATGTTTGCATGTTGCAGAGCATTTAAAAAAGTGTTTTGGGTTTTATTGGCATAGTAAGACTGTTCAGATTTAGAATTCAGTGACCCTAGGAATCCCTATTATTTTTTTTCCTGTACGACTGAATGATTCTAATAATAATAAAAATGGTTGAGCCCTAGGGCCTTAATTCACAGATTTTATTTTTATTGATATTTTAGAAAGTAATGACAGAAATATATGTCTATACTTGTAACTTAAATATGTACATACATATGTCTGCATTTTCAACTTCAAAAGGCATATAATTAAATCTATACACTCATAACTTCAATAAATACATTTTTGAAATTATGGATATACAAGTTTAAATATATGTATACATATTTGCCTTTTGAAGTTAAATGCAGTTTTAAATATCTTATACATATATAGGTACTTAAATTATAAATATGTACATATAGTACTATTATTACTTTATGGAGTTACATTCAGAATTTCAAAAATATGTATATACCTATATATTTGTAATTTCAAAAGTTATACATATGTATTTACTTTTTTAAAGTTAATATATATAAAAGCATCTATGTATACTTTTTTGAAGTTACAAAAATATAGGTTTAAATATATGCATTAAAAGTATATTCATGCTTTTTTCAGTAATATGTTTCAATATATATGTACATATGTACGTATTTTGAAGTTACAAATATATAAGTTTAAATGTAATTTTAAAGTCATTTTCATGAGCTAGAGTAATAATTACTGCAGTAATTAAGACACTTAAAATCAATATTACTACTTCAATTATAAAGAGAGTTAAAGGGATTATAGCTATAATAAAAACAGTCAACAGAGAAGAATATTGATTTAGGCATTCAGAGAGATACACGTGTAAGCCTAGTGGAAAATGTGATTAGTTTAATCTGGGGAATAATTAGAGAAGGCTGACCATATTTGGACAACATAGAATGACACTTTGGCCTAATTCAGTACCGTGTATATTATTGGCTCTGCTGAGATGTGGCTCCCACAATCTGCTTTTCTTCTCTTTATTCAGGTAAAATATCATGAAGACTTTGAGAAGACGAAGGGCAGAGGTTTTACTCCTGTGGTGGATGACCCGGTGACTGAGCGGGTGAGGAAGAATACGCAGGTGGTCAGTGATGCTGCTTACAAAGGTATACATCCACAGATTGTGGAAATGGATCGGCGGCCTGGAATCATTGTGGGTAAGCTGACCTTCTGTGGAGGGAGAGACTCAAGGTTAAACGGCTGCACTGAACTCTTCTGTCACTTTCATCCAAGATGTGGATGCATTTTACATGGTAGTTTGCTCCAAGTAGCTCCTTTTTAAAGTAGTTTAGGCTACTGAGACTATATTTTTAAGGCTAGATGATGCTCTTCTGGATTCCTTGCATGTAAACATTGAAAAAAATCTCTTTAAAATAAATGTTTTTAAATTTTAAATTTCAGAAAACTTATAACCCTTTTAGAAATCAGTTTGTCTGGGAGTAGTTTTGATGCCTTTTTGATATGTCCACATTGGTCTTGCAAACGATAATTGACTCAGAAAATACTCAAAATATCTTATTTGGAGAGCTATAAATGTATTAATGTATTAATTAAGCCATGAAAAGATATTCTGCATGAGTTTTCCCTTGCTCTAATGGGAGAAGAATTCTCTCAAAGCTCCCTTTAATCATTTTCAGTGTAGGGTTCCCGCTAGGAAAGAACATTACAGTGGCAGCATCCTCAGAGAAGCTGTTTACAGGGGTGATAATTACACACATTTCTTAAAAAAGCACTGTGGATTTCAATTTTAATATTGCATATATAAGGAGTAAGAGAGCTGTACTCTAGATGTATGTAAATAAAGCTGATAGTCTTTATCATGGAGGCTTTTAAGATGAAGGAAAATTATTTACTATCTTAGAAGATTCTTATCACTAAAATGATGAAGGCTTCTTTGACTTAACCAGTGCATCTGGGTGGTGCAGTGGATAAAGTATTGGTTCTGAAGTTAGGAAGATTCATATTCTTGAGTTCAAATCAGATCTCAGACACTTATTAAATGTGTGACCACAGGCAAGTCACTTAACCCTGTTTGCCTCAGTTTCCTCGTTTGAAGAATGAGTTGGAGAAAGAAATGGCAAACCGCAAATGTGGTCACTAAGAGTCAGACATGACTGAAATGACTGCATAACAACATTGACTTAAAGATAATGCATGCCAAGGCCAGAAGATCAATCACCCGAGCTTTTCTTCTTATTCTGTTTAATGATATTACTTGATAGAAATAACTATTAGAAAGCCAGCATGGCAGGATGGGTAGAGAGATAACTTTGGAGTCAGGAATTCCAAGATTCAAATCTCACCTCTGACACATGCCATTTGTGTGACCCTGGGCAAGTTATTGAATCTCTCAATGTTCTAGAAAGATCTTTAAGGTTTAAATTATGGAGAAGGTACACATTTGCATTGGTAGACAATGATCCTTGCTGGGAATTTTACATCAATGTAATCACAGTTCTAATTATTTTTTTAAAAAGGAAGAAAAAAGTGATTCTATCCAAGTTCTATTTTGCTATCTCATTGTTACATGAAGGTGACCACATGTTTTTGAAGGCTTTGCTAGAAGAGTGCAAGATCTGGCAAGACCTGCAAAGCTAAAAAGGATTTTGAGATACTTATGTCTGTAATTGCAAGGCCAGACTGAGAATGGAGAGGTCTCGTGCTTGCTTGGTCACAGGAAAATGTCTTCCTTGGCTAAAACAACTCACGAAGACCACCCAATCAAGTGTAGGTGGGGTTTCAATTTGTGTTGAAAGGGGGAATGCCCATTCAATGGAGATCATAGATCTTTGAAGTCAGGAGAAAATTTTAGATCTGTCTGCATATACCACCAAGCTATGAATTATTTACAATATATAAAAATTACCTACAAATGAACTACAAATTTCCCCAAAATAAGAAGACTAGTCTTCAAGTATGGTAGCTGAATTGAAATGGCCAAATAAATTTAGGTCTTTTTAACTTTCTGTTATTTTCTTTTAGAAGTTGCTTGCCCAAAACAAGTTGGATGGACTTTTATTTTTATTCTGTCTATATAAACCTATGCCTTTTATACTGTTTGGAGCCTTTATTCTCTAATAAGGGTAGTTTTTGTTTTTTTTAATACTAAGGCAAAAGGCCTTATTGGGAACCGAGATTCTTTATTAGACAAAGAGGAAAGCTTTTATTGTTTCTGGCATTCCATTTGTTGAAGTGACAGTACAGCACGAAAAAGCTTCAGATTTTGGTTCTGTGCCTTCATAGATCCTAGCTTGTCTTTGAAACTTTAAGTCAAAATAGTAGACCTTCTAATGCCAAAAGTCCAGACTCCTTCTACAGAGAAATGCAGGAGTCCCAAAATTGGCATCAGTCAGCAAGAATGTATTTATTTTAATTTTTCTGCTTTTTACCATATTTTCTGCTTTTTACATCAGCAGTCTTATTTCAAGTATCTTTCCCTTTCTGCCTTCCAAAAAGTCAGCACACATAATTTAAAAACTTTTTTAAAGAAGAAAAATGGTACAACTGATTGATACATTGAAAAAGTCTAAAAATGTGCAAAATGTAGCAATTGTAGACTTCCCAGCTCCTCAAAGAGATAGGTTAGGAGTATCCCTTTGTACCTATTCAGTCACGTTCTCAACATACATTTATTAATTGCCTACTTTGTGCTAGGTATTAAGCTTATGGCTAGTAGTAGAAAAGCAAAAGAATAGTCTTTGCTTTCAGGAAGTTTAGAGTCTCATGGGGTGGGGGAAAACATGCAAAGAGTGATGTACAAGCAAATATCTACAGGACAGATTGGGGATAATCTCAGTGGGAAGGCAATGATGTTGAGGGCAATCAGAAAATGCTTCTTGAGGAAGGTGGGGCTTTATCTGAGGCTTGAGGGAAATCTAGGATGTAGAAATGAGGAAGGAGAGAGAGTTGTAGCAATAGGGGAGACCCAGGAAAAATATTCAGAGGAAAGAGATGGAGGAACAGCAAGGAACATCAAGAAGGCAGCATCAGGAGCCATCAGAGAGGAATAAGGGTAAAAAGAGTGGCAAGAAAGGAAGAGAATGTACGAGATAAGTAGTCCGAAGTAGGCTGTATCAAGTAAAGCTGAGATCTCTGGAGGGTACTTTAAGATGTCTATGGAATGTTTTAAAGGTCAGAGACACAGAATTCTCAGAAGTGCCTTTGGTGAGGAGTTGGATTCTAACGGACACACTTTTGAGTTTGAAGCTCAAGAGTGGTGGTTGGTTGGCATTTTCCTCTCTTATTCCTGGAGGATTGTGGATAGAGCAGGTTAGGAATAATATCTGGTGGTTGAGATTCACTGAAGGGGATTCAAGGCACACTGAGTGGGCTTCCCTCATTCTGATTGCTTCCCTGATTCTATTCAGTAGGGGGCAGAAAAGGGGAACTCAAATCTGTGAATCTGTGTGACTGTTTTCCTGACACTGCTGGGGTTTTGGAGACTGAGGGAGACAGAGAAATCTTAACTGAACTTTGAAGACATATTATAAGAATTTTATAATTAGTATAGAGTATATAGATAGAAATTATATTTTAGATAGATTAAGGAGGTTAGAGAAGGCCTGGTTTTCAGGCAGAAGTGACTCCTTGCGGAGTTTTAGTTTTGGGCTTTGGGATCCAGGTAGAGTATTAGATTTAGGGAATATATAAATAATATAAGAATATATTTCATACTTTCTTTTCATCCTTCATTTCCTTTCCCTTTTTTCTTATAGTTTTAAATAAATGAAGGTTTTTTATATATCATTCTCCTGTTGATTTTTTATCAACTGCAAGTCCAAATATCCTCCAACAGCCAACAACTGAAACCTGATAGCCTGCCAGGAATATTCAATAATCAACTAATACAAGATCAATATTAGGATGATATTCCTCATATCAAGTGATGAGTCCAACAGAATAACAACCTTTTATTTTAAAACCAACTGCTTATTTTAAAAAAGGGGAGAAACAACATACCGTTTTCCCCCTTCAGACACAGAGGCCACTGTAGAACTGTCTTCTCCCAACTGTCACAGGACATTCCAGCAGTGAGACACAGAGGCTGCATTTACCAAGAGTAAAGAAAAGGAAAGATTATCTTGACCAGCAGTAATATTGCCTTTAGGAATATTAATCAGATATCTATCAAAAAGATACCAGGATATATATAAAAGAGAATTACCAATGCTTCAAACAATAATGGACTTCCTTTTCCTGACATTGCTAGTTGTATTAACATGGATTCCACTAGGTGGTTGTGGAATATTGGTAGGGCTTATACTTAGGACCTCTATAATGTACATCCTAAATATGCTACCTACACAACATAAGAAACAAGAAAAGGAAAAAGAGAAGGATGTGAAAATGCAACATCTGGAAAATATCATTATTGGACAAGGACAGATTATTGAGAAAATAAGAAAAGAGAGTAGGGAAACGCCCTCCACATTTGTGGACAGAGTAATTGAACCGAGAGAGAGATATTTGGCACTGGACATCTCCACAGACAGGGATATAAAGCAACCACGGAGACAATTTGTCAACAACTCTTGTCAAGTAGTAAGGCACCATTTTCAACAGCAGCATCCAGACTGTTATGAAGTGCCACTGGATGAATTGCCAAGGGTTACAACTTATATATTTAATAACGATAAAGATGAGAAGGAAGAGGCAAATAATGATGTAATAGAGGAACTGAGGCAGGAAATTAAAGATCTAAAGTTTAAGCTTGACGAAACTGAGAAGCATGACAACGTAGTGGCTCTGTTCAGTGAATATAGGCAACTAAGACTCTCTAATGGTCCACAAAGGAATTTTAACAACCAAGGTCCCAGGTGCTACTTCTGTGGAAGGCATGGTCATTTTATGAGGGATTGTAGATCCTTGGGACAGATGTGTAGACGGAATGGTGGTTTCTTCCCAAATCGCTTTAGAAACAATGCAGGTTATTATAGGGGCAACCAATCTTACAACCAAAACAGAGGATATACAGGATTTAGAGGCAATGGGTTCCAAAATGGATATAGGTACAGCTATCAGGATAGGAGACGTCGCTATCACAATGAATGCAATGATACATATTTCCAATGCAACTCTCAGACAGACCAAGTGCAAAACTATGAAGAGAATGGAACTGTCCTTAGTACTCTCTGTTGTTGTCATTGTAAGCAATCAAAAGCAGGAATCCCAAAAAGGAGCACAGGTTCCTTATGGAGATTTTATAGAGGAGAAGACTATGAAATCTATGACTAAGACTATGACAGATTTTAAAACCTGAATACCATATAGTAAAAATAATACAATCAATTAGCCACACTGTTTTAATTTAATAAGCACTGTAGTGATCAGATTCACTGATAGCCTCCAGAGGTAAAACCAAAACTTAAAGCATGTCCTGATTATACCTCATTAAGTTCGAAGTCAACCAACATTTTGTAAGCAATTAATTAGAAGCAGCTCTGTCCATATTGTGTCAACTTCTGTCTTGTCTCCCTTGCTCTAATTTAAAAATCTTCACAAGCCAAAATGTAGGACCTGTCTCTCACTCCAAGATTCCTGGCTGCCCAGATTAAGATATTTCCTTAGACCTCCAGTGCATCAACTGTTTTTTCAGGCACTGAGAATTGCTCCAGTGTATGTGGAGAGAGACTATACCTATGATTTTTAAGTTACTATTACTGATATCTCATCGTACTTAAGTAACAACACAAGTGTGACCAGAAAAGGATAAGAAGGATTATTTGCCTCTTTATTCCTCAAGCACTGAAGTCAAACCATACTAAAGATGCCATTAGAGCAAAGTCAAACAATTTCCCCTTTATCCATATATGAAGATAGCAACATTTTAAAGTATACCTTTGTGTCTGAGAATGATATGATCTCTTCATTGCCCTGTATCAATGATCTGAGAACTAGGGGAAGTTAGCAAGAAATTATAGGCTTGAACTGGGAAAGAGAAACTAGTCTGGGGGAACCCCTGTTTTCAGCAAAGGAAACCACAGAAATTCAGTACCATCTGAGAGCTCTGGGGTCTCCACTGGGAAAAGGACTACAGCGTTTGGCTATAAAAATAGCCAAATAAAAAATATAATAATAAAAAATAAATAACATAAAATAATAAAATAAATAATAAATAAATAAAATAATAATAAAAAAGCCACTAGAGAGAATGTATAAATAAATGAATGTATAAAGAATGAATAAAAAAGCCACTAGAGAGAATGTAAGCAGCTGTGGCTAGTACCACTGATGAAAGTATCACAGCATCCAGTTTGGACTCACAAGCACTAAATATTGTTAACAACACCTACTGCCTAAAAGGATCTGGAAAAGATGCATGGTAACATCGCTTCCATATGACAAAGCTACCATCAGGAGAAGAATGGCACAATAGCTGAAGTTTCTTCAGGAGAAGAGGGTGATCCAGAAGGAGACAAAGATCAGCACAACTGCAACAAAGACAACAACAATGATCACACAAGGACAACAGAAGAGGGACAACAGACTGGCTATGGACAAGGCTTCAAAAGGACAATGCATGGTTTAAAAAAACACATTGCATACACATTGCATAGACATTGCTACAAGCAACAAAAGAAACTGGCAACAAAACTTTTGCAAGGAGACTGAAGAGGAAGACTGCAGACCTGGGTTTCTTAAGACACTACACTGTACATTTCAATGGAAAAAAAGATTTGAATTAAGAGGGGTTTGTATAAGAATAGAAATGGTAAAAGTACAAAAGTTTAGGGTTTAGGAATAGTTCTTACTAATATAATACACAACATACCATATGTTAAAAGGGATGTTAAAAGTTCTAAATAGCTATTGCATATAATATTTAATGCATAATAGTATAAAAAGATAATTAATTCATAGTGATTTTATATCCACATCACAGAGTTTTTTTTTTTATTCACTACAGGGGAGATTTTTATGGTCTTCCTAAAAGGTGACTTCAGTAAGACTGTAGATATGATGTAATACATAGTTTATGTACATATGTATATTCTTTTATAATAGGTTTCTTGCAAAGTTTTTTTTTTTTGCATAGTGTGAGTTGAGTTTGAATTGTTTTTAGATAGGATTTTCCCCCTTTAGTAGAATAGTTACAGTTTTGAGGGTTTTTCTATAGCAGTATAAGATTATTTGGAATTTTTTTATCCTTAGGTAGAGATTTTTATATTAGAATAGTTAAAAGCTTTATTTTTTTCATTTCTATACTCTTTGTAAGATGAAATTTAAAGTATTGTACTTAGATTAAGTTTTGTTTTCTATAACAGCATTGGGAAACAAGTGTTCTTTGGTTATTTTGTTATTTTCATTTGGAGTTCCTGTAATTGTAATGTTGGATTTGCAGTTTTGCAAGAGTTTTCTTTACTTTCTCTTTTTTCTCATAGTTTTAAATAAATAAGGGTTTTTTTTTTATATATCTGTCTCCACTTGACTTTTTATCAACCGCAAGTCCAGCCATACTCCAACAGCCAACTACTGAAACATGATAGCCTACCAATAATATCCAATAACCAACCAATACAAGATCAATACTAGGTTGCTATTCCTCATATCAGGACCAGATTATGAAAGGCTTTAAAATCCAAACAAAAGATTGTTTGTATTTGATTCTGGATGTAATACATGAGTGTGTGACATGTTCAGACTTTTGTTTAAGGAAGTTTGATAGTTGAGCAGAGTATGAACTGGAATGGGAAGATGCCTGAGGCAGGGAGACCAGCCAGTAGGTAACCCCAATAGTGCACCAGAGTGATTGCACTGTCAGAGGAAAGAAGGAAGAGCATGTGAAAATGATGAGACTTGACCATTGATTGGATGTGGGGAGTGAAAGAGTGGGGCCTTGAAGATGACACCTAGACAGTGAGCCTGGTGATTGTTAGGATAGTGGTCCCCTGGCAGTAAAAGAGAAAACAGGAAGAATGGGGGATTGAGGGAGTTTAGTTTTAGACAATGATTTTTAAGATGTCTATGCAACATCAAATTTGAGCCATATAGTAGACAGTTGGAGATATGAGACTTGCATGCCAGAGAGACATTAGGACTAGACAGATAGATCTGAGAATAATCTGCATAGAAATGACAATGAAAAATCTACAGAGCCTCATGGGATCACCAAGTGAATAGGAGAGAGGAAGAATATAAGAGGCCTATGGATGGAGTCTTGTAAGTCAGCCATCATTAGGAGCTATGGTTGGACAGAGATGCAACAAAGGAGAATGAGGAATGGTTGAATAGGAGGAGGACCAGGAGAGAACAGTATCATGGAAACCTAGAGAGATGAGTGTATGGAGGATAAGATGGTGATAGAGTCAAAAGATTCAGAAAGGTGAAGAAAGTGGAGGATTAAGGAAAGGCTATTATAGTTGGGTATTTAAAAATGATGAACTTTGATTTTAGTTTGATGAATTTTAACAAAATGTTGAGGTAGAAAGGAGGCCAGATTGGAGTATAAAGAGAGTGAGTGGAAAGTTAGTTGAGTTACTTATGGTAGAATTTCTTCTCAAGGAGTTTAGCAATAAAAGGTAGGAAAGATACAGAATAATACCTGTCAGGGGATGGATAATATCATGAAGTTTTATTTTATTCTTATGCTGAGGAAGATATAGGTGTGTTTATAGGCAGTAGGGAAGCAGCTGGTAGAGAAGAAGAGATTAAAGAATAGTGAGAGAATAAGAATGATAGAGGGAGAAATCTGCTTGAGAAGATGGGAAGAAATGAGACTACAGGGGCATGTAAAGGGCTTTGCTTTGGATGGGAGAAGAGAAAAAGGGAGAAGGGTCTTTATGGGAGACAGGAATTAAGGAGGAGATAGAAGTGGAAGGTATATGAATGATATCAGATGGGAAGAAGAACTAATTCTTGGCAAATGTCCTCAAGTTTTCTAGTAAAAATGTGGAGTGTGACTCTCAGCTAAGAGGGTTGGGGAAGGTTGAAATTCCTGTGAATTCTGAGGCAGGGTGAAAATGAAAAAGGAATAATCATAGTGGTGAGTGGGATAGTTAATTAAAGAGATGTAAAAATATTGTCTGATCTCAGCAAAGCCCCAATTGAGATTGTAGCACATAAATTATAGAAAACCTAGTTATTACTATCATCTTTTTAAGTAATATTACTATTATACTTTTTAAGGCTTTTATATTTTTATTGCTAAGGTTTTGTTTTCTTTTGTTTTTTTGTTTGGAACTGTTATTTCATTGGCATAAGAAAATACCAGTAAAGAAATTCTCTCTATCTATGTACATCAATAACTTCTCTCCATCTTATGGTATTATACAGTTGCATTGGGGCATTTGAAGGTTAAGTGAATTTCTCAGGCTACCCAAGTCAGTGGGTAGTACAGGTAGGTAGGTCTTAAACTTGATTTTACTTCACTCCAAGGGAAACTGTATCAGTGATGCCATTCCGCCTTTCTCTTGCTAGTTTAAATCAAGTTTTTTTTTTTAAATATAGTAAGAAGAAGAAAAGTTTCCAAAGGTGATACTTCTGGCTTTAGCATTATTTTAAAGCCAATTGAAGAGATCATAATTTCTTGAATTTACTGTTGGGTTAAAGAGAAGAGGGTATCCAAAAGTACTTGAATATGTTTATTTTACAGAATTAAAATTGCAGTGACATTTAATTTTAAAAACTTGAATATTAAAACATCAAATTGTCTGAAATCTTCCTTTCCTGAATACATTTTCTAGTGAGGGAATTCCTTTATTAAATAGCTCTTCATTTTTTCTGATAATTTTCTGATAATTAAAATGCCAACTTACATTTAGATGCATGTTCTACAGCTTTAAGAATTGAGCTATTGGTTCAAGAATAACTGAGGTCATTCTCTTACCACACAGATAGAAGGTTCCAGTTGAATCAGTGGTATTCCTTTACCATACTGTTCACATCCTTGATTATATAGAGCCAGCATGATGGAGTATTCAAGAAAATCAGGGATGATTTCCTATTTCTGACACTATTTGACCATGATTAGATCATCTGACTTTTCTAATCCTTTTCTTTCCACATTGCTCTTCAGTACACTGAAAAATGGCTATGGGTTTACTTTGCTTCCTGTCAAAACAGAACCAGCAAATAATTTCTTTTTTAATTTCATTTTATCCCACAGCATCATGTAAACAAAAGGCCTCAAGCATTTGGAGAAGGGATGCATGTGTGAACTTAGTGGGATGCATGTTGGTTCTCTATGAAACATCTATTAAAGTGGACATTCCCAAAACATTGGCTTCTGGTATAGCAGAGAGGATTTTTTCATACAAAAAATCTCTTAGTGAATTCTTATGTATCAGTAAAGTTTTTTCTACTTTTAATAAGTTATCTAATTCAGTGTATAATGAGAAAAGTACAGCATTCAAACACTACAGTACAATGAGGAAATACTTGCCTTGTGTAGACATGCACCATGCTATAAAGATTTTATGAAGTTACTGATTACATCAAAAAGCACTTCAGTTGTTCTCCAACTTAAAAAAAAAAGCTAATAAAGATAAACCAGAGAACACAATCACACTTCTCTTAACAAATACTTGTGAAAATTAATGTCTGTTAACTTATTCCAAGAATTCAAACAAATATCTCAGGAACACTCTAACTTAAATCACTAACAAAAACCATCAAGCACAGAGTTCATGTTGGCTTTTCTTTGCTATGAGTCATTCTTATTTTTCTCTTGATTATTTTTTATTCCTTTCTTTTGGTGAAAGATCTTAAAGTTTGGCGTACTGATCCTGGTTCCATCTTCGACATTGATCCATTGGAAGACAATATTCAGTCTAGGAGTCTACATATGCTTTCTGGTATTACTCATATTTTGAGTTCTTCCATCTTGGCATGGTTTGATCCTGAAAATGAAACCCTTTATACACATTCAGATTCAATTTGTCCACTGTGTGCTTTAAAACTGATTTTTTAAAAATCATGATTTTGAAATGAATTATTATTTATAGTTACATATGACCTGAGGATAGGTTTTACTCATTGATGTAAGTGAAACTTGATAAAAGCACTTTTATTAAAAACTAGATTACAGTGTCCTATTATTCTTAGATTCAGTCAAAAGAGTATATAGTTTGCATTCATCTGTTTTTTATTTATAAATATGATTTCAGGAGGCTTTGTGGGTTCACAGATGCAGTTATTTGATTTTCACTAAACTTTTGAGACATAAACTAGGTTTGGATTTTGAAATACACTGTAACAATGTTTTAAAATCCTGTTGTAAGAATTTCAGATGAAATAGTATCAAGATCTTTTATTACCTGGATAATCGCTTAAAATAAAATAGAATTTATTCTTGGTCACATTCAGAAGGATGCAATGTTTAAGCATTTAAAAGCACAACCTTTATTTTCAAACTGCCCTGAAAGTTTACCCTCAGCCTTTGATTATCTCAAAAGGAATAGCTTATGGGTAAGCTTTATGTGAGTTTTAACTTATTCTGTCATCTCTAAGTTAAAGGTACAGGAAGTTCAAGTTTATAGTGATAACATTTCTCAGAAATTGTCACTTTGCATTTTAGGCTTTCAGACTGCGGTGGTTTGACAGTCAGTGCAAAAAATGCAATGAGCAAAGTAGATCATTAAGACCAAGAATATACATACTTCTTGTTAGATTTGACTATTGACTTTGATCATATGAACAGTCATAGATCAAAATCCTCTTGCAGTCAATTTTATCAATGCAGGCAGCCAGATTCCAGAAAATAAAGACAGAGAATGAAGCAACAACCTTTGTGGATCTGGGACTGTGTTTTGTTACCACTGATTATTTGGGAGAAATTCAGATTGTCATCAGTGTTTCCCTAATGCGAAAAAGAAAAAAAAAACATTCTTTCTTCCCTAAAGCCACCATAAAATAAGGTAGACAAATAATGACAATAATTCTAGAATCATTTGCAAGATGACAGTACATTGAAAAGAGTGTTGCCTCTGTTGTTAGAGGATTTAGGTTCAAATCCTGAATCTTCCACTTAATACCCATGTGACCATGGCTGAGTTTTTATGTTCCGCCTCAATTTTTTTTTATGTACAAAATGAAGACGTTAAAGTGATTTACTTCTGTAGTCCTTTTAGTTCTGTCTCTGATACTGAATTCACTGGTTCTTGGGAGTAGAAAGTAGGACTTGAGAATCCAAATTCCAGTATTAGATTTTTTTTTATGCTGAATTTTTATTTTTGTCTATTTCTGTCTGTTCTTCACTTGTGTAACCATACACATAATCATTCTTTCCCTTCAATGTAGAAAAGGCAAGTCTCTACAGTAGACATCGATCTCATTCAACCAGTACCCTGGGTGTAGGACTGGGGGATGACAAGTCAGAAATCTCTGAGACAAACCCTAGCTTTTCCTTCTGCAGTGAGATAACAAGACCATCTGACGAAGAAGGTATCAGATCTGTCCTCGGTAGAATAATTCATAGATGCTTTCTGGAATTATGCATGACTCTATTGTTAACACATCTGCACATCTTAATAGTGTATAACTCTTGACTGTTGTGGAATTTGGAAACTTGACCCCAGCATGCATTTTGGCACATGCCTTCCTTATTTCACTTGTGTGTTGTTACTGAAGGTAGAGGTCTAATGAACTGAAGGCCTTCCCTACAGCCATCACTCTCAAAATTTGTTGGGTTCATTTGTTTCAGGACTTTATGACTGACATGAATGTTGAACATTGGTGTGTACTAAATAGGTACAAAGGCAATATCAAAACTGTTCAGGAAATGATGCCTAATTTATTTGTGATTTTCAACAAGAAAGTCTACATAACAACATTTAAATGACTGAGCGGTTTCTAAATATGGGAAGGGATGTGAGAATAGGTGTAAAAAGTAACCAGTGAGAAGTAAGAATTGTAATCACAAATAAAAGTATAGTTATTGCTATTTTGATTTTTTTCAGTCACAGTAAGTTAAAGTATTTCTTCCTTTCTGCCCTTCCCTTTGTCAGTCTCTTCTACAACCTAATTCTTTCCCTCACCTCTTATGAAATTGTATTTATTTTGGGGAGTACAATGGGTTTTTCTTCTTTTTAATAGGAGGGTCTCAAAAATAATGCTTCACATAGAGAGATTCAAAAGAATTAATCTCTGTGTATAGAATATGAGACATAAGAACAAATGGCGGGGCAGACATTTTAGATGTTGGTGGCTTCCAAAGCCACCTTTTTTCTTTTTCAAATTGTTCTATTGGGTAGCCATCTACTTTGCCCTTACTTACGACTGCTCCTGTTGGATTTCTGTATATGGCATATCTGTCACATTCATTACTCCACCACCAACCAAGCTGTACCCTTGTGATGCCTTGCTAATTTAATTTCCATTCTAATAAATAGACATCAAACTAGATAAAAAAGGTAGTTAAAAACCTAGTGAGATATTTTATACCAGGAGCACATGACTTAGGCTCCCAACTAGATTTTGTACCTGCAAATGTTCATATGTATCCAGGGAATCTTCCTCCATTTATTTTACTTAAGTAAACTATGACATTTGCACAACAAGTTGGTGACATGGAGACATCTTTCTGTCTCTAATGAAATAATCAAATGTGTGCATTCTGACTTTAAAAAATTGTGAGTCTCATTTGTTGCTTTTAAAGAGTAATTTGAAGAATTCTAATCATTTCCCATAAAATCATTGGGTTTTGGTTTTTGTTGGTGTTGTTGTTTTTGCTTTTACCATTGTTTTGGAGGTTTTCATGACATAAAAGCAGAGTTAACAAAGGAACCTAAAAATGAAAGCAATTCTTTTGAATTTCTGCTGGTGAGGCTCCAGGGATGGAAGCCAGAACCCCTGCCTTTTTGGTTGCTTTGAAACTGAGCATCTCTTATGTCTGTGCTGGGCTCTGATGAGGAGGTGTTGATTGAAGTCACTGCAGCCTTGATGCTTTCAGGTAATGACAGTGTTTTGGTATCCTTTGGTTTTCTCTGGACAACCCATCAAACATATTTATTTAAGAGCATGTACTGAAAATTGAAGACAGTTTTTAAAACAAAGCTTCATAGCTGGTCAGAGAAGAAAGGAAAAGCCTAGGTATGCAGGATCTATAGTTTCAGATATATTTGATTCTAACATAGTGAGGAATTTTCATGGCCTTGTTTCTTTTTGGGAGATGATTGTTTCTTTTTGGGAGATGATTTTATAGATAAATATTAAATTATGATTTTGTATGGTAAAATTTATTTTAATATAGAAAAATAATTCTAAAAATTGCATTTCTTTCTTTACTTCTTGATATCTAGAAATATCTTCTCCTTTCCCCTTATTGGTTCTAGACAAAAGAGACTCTTCTTAGGTCCTAAAAGAAATCTATTTTATTTTTTAAATTAAAGGGCATGAGCTTCAGGTTTATTGGACCATTACAGAACAGAGGAAATCTTGATTGTTAGCATAAAAAGTTAAGCCATCAGGCTTCTTTGCTTTTGAGTCTTTGATGCAAATGTATCTCAGTTTGAACTTTCCCATTTGGCTTTCATGAACATTCATTCACACATAGAGGATTTCTCTATTGTTTTAGTTATGTCTTTTATGATATTTTTCCATCTTGCTTTGATTGTGGAATGTTTTCATTTTCCAGTATGACTTGGTTGCTTTGGGAGCTGCTCTTTTAGTCTCAGTTCTATCGTTTAATGTCTTAGATTTCCAAACGGTTTACATTTTAGGCCCCATTGCATCGCTTTGATACAATAAAAGAGAATTTATTTAAACCTCATACAGTTTTTTCAAATTCTGGAATCTTCTTATTTTTAATGATCTTAGTTGTCTTTTGCCATTAGATTGGCTTAACATGTTTAGATCTGACATGCTATTTCTTTGGTAGAATTCTACCTAATGGTTTCCTCCCTGAAGACTTTCTTTGATGTCTCGATTTTTGTTTTTCATCAACTTGCTTATATGAGGCATTTGACTCCTAGTTCTATTTGAAATCTAACACAGTGTTTTTTCCCTCTTTAGTTAAAAGCAATTTTACATTTACCTTCCATTCTTTTATTTGCTTCTGTTTGTCAATGTAAGAGGGTTTTAGGAGTGGGGTAAGGGAAGGTTGTAGCAATATTACTGGGAATGAGAAACAGAAAAACTTTACAAAGTTGATATTTTATCATTTCTAGTATTTCAGTTTTGAAAAAAAATGGGAGTTAGGGTAAATAGGGAGGGGAAAACCTCTTCTCTGATGTAGTTGGCCCAAAGAAACTCCTATTTTCTGTGACAATTCAAACTATCCTTCCATCAGTCCCTTTAAAGTTAGTTTTCTGCAAAATCAATCAGTCAATAAACATTTAATAAGGACCTACTATGTGCCAGGTAGGCAGCTTGGTAGCACAGTGGCCTGAAATCAGGAAGACTCATCTTCATGAATTCAAATCCAATCTCACATGACTCCTAGTTGTGTGACCCTGGGCAAGTCACTTAACCAAATGAGGTGGAGAAGAGCAGGGCATTGATATTTTTTCCAAGAAAAGTGTAAATGGATTCACAGAGAATCAGACATGCCTAAATAACAACAACAAATGTGTGATGTCAGATACTTTGCTAAGCTTTGGGATCCAAAGAAAGAGAAATTGTCCTTCTCTCACAGGACACAGAGTCTAATGAGGGGGACAGCATGTGAATAACTGTATACTAACAAGATCCATAAAGTACAAGTTGGTGGTAATCCATAGAAGGAAGGAATTAGATTTAAGTCTCTTGTTCCAGGAAGAGTAAAGAGACCAATCTCTTTGGATCACTGTGTACATAGAGTAGAGAGTAGAAGGTTTAAGAAGACTGGAAAGGTAGAGGGGGGGCCCTTCACAAAGGTGTCTGAATGTCAGGCAGGTAATTTTATATTTGGAAGTGATAGAGATTTACAAGCACAGTCTTCATTCTCTGCAATTTTTTTTTTGCCTCAAAATATGCTCCCTATTATATCTTAGTTAACTAAGGAATAATATTAATGGCTCTGTAGCATTCTCAAGAACTACCAAGAGTGATGCAAAACATTATGAATCAGTATATATTAGAATAGCAGTGGGAAAAACAAATCCTATAATATAGGAACCATTGTAGGATTGCTTTAAGGATCAAATGGGCTAAGACATAGTGTGCTCTATAAATGTCACTATTTATAATCAAGAAAATCTGATTTTGAAGCAATCAAGAAACATTTTTAAGAGCTGAACCAGTGTGACAGTGGGCAGTGGAGGACAAGCTAGGAGACCACCCCCCCACACACACAAGCACAAACACACCCTCCATTTTGAATAAATTGCATTCCCTAATTGTTGACCAATCAGCTTCTTTACTGACTTCCAAAAAAGATTCTGCCTTCTATGATATTACAGATGGCAAGATATACAGTAAAAGTATCTCAGCTTTGTCATTTCTTGATGCATAAAAGCTACTGAAAAATTCTTAACACAAGGAAATGACATTTTGGTATTTGTATTTAAGGTCGATCTTCAAATTTATGAAAAATGAAAGAATTGATATATTCAAGACCAAATTTTCTTGGTGCTGAAAAATTGCAGTGGAAATTGAAATTTTTCTTAATGAAATTCTATTAATGCAACCACACTCGGTTTCTATTTAATTATCCAACAAGTCTGTGACAAGCATGACCTAAACTAAAGCCTTCCAATTAGCATTGTAAACCCCCGAGGGAAGAAAGCCCCAAATCATAGTGATGAAATCCAAAGGGTCTGTGGAGAATAGTAGCAGGAAGTGTCATAAGTTTTCTATTCTAAATGTGAAGTTGGAAAAAGAACAAAATACTAATGAAAAGAGTTTGTTTGCTCAGAGGAGCACATGCGTCTTTCATTAATTTTTCCAGATTTGTTCAAAGCCTTCCACATGTATATATGTAGGAAAGTTTTGATCTTAAAACTTGAAAATAATTATATCCTGAAAAATATTTTTTCCTATTTGGGTGGGTCAATTGGGTAAGCAAAGTCTGGGTATTCTGTTTTTAAGTGTCTAAAGAAGTCCTTAAACCAGAAAGAGATCTTGTTACAACCATCTTCGTATTCCTGGTTTTCATGGGAGTTTTAAGAGATAAGAAAAATAATGTTGTTTTTTTAAAGGTAAAAAGTAACTTTCAAAAGATGTTTTTAGCCCAAACACATACAAATGCAACCAGATAAGCTATTAAATCAGGTAATTAAGTATATCTGGATATGTTGCATCTAGTTTGGGAAATTATCTTACCACTTCCAGGCACCCTTCTTTCATCCGGGCTCTCCCACTTACCAGCAGACCACAGTGGAATTGAACTTGGCTGATTTGTTTTTGGCTTCACAAAAAGATATATAAAAGTACCTGATATTAGGCAAGGTGTTGGCTCATTATGGAGCACCTGTTTTGAAGTTGCTTAGGCTGGTTCTTATCTGGATTCTGTGCCAATGATTAGAATCTTTCCTGGGTTTTTGGTTCATTTTTGTCTTGTGACTTTGCCTCAGTGGTTGGTCCTTGCCACGCCATCATCCTTTTAATTTTTTCTTCTATATTCTCTTGTTGATTGGTTTCACTGATAATGTAATGGGTTATTCCTGGTCCCTTAGTCCAGTGCTTATCTAAGGCCCTTCCTAACTTCTCTATTTCTTTAGACTGAGAGCCTGTTGTGATTGGGCTCCTGAGTCTCAGCCAAAATCTTACCTTCTACATAAAAGCCTTTCTGGGTACTCCTTAATGTTTGTGTCTTATTTCTGTGACAATATCCAGTTAATAGTGTTTTTACCTTTTTCTTAATACAGTTGTCTGCAAGTTGACTATTCCCTTAGACTATGAACTCCTTGAGAACTGGGGCTGTAATTGTCTTTCTTCACAAATGCTTGTTGACCTGATTTATGGGGGACCTAACTTTGATCCCTCCCTCTCAGGACTTCCTAGAGGTCTATATGGCATCCCTAGTCACTGAGGATCACACTTTTATATTTGGAAGACCTTAGAGGCTCTCATCCCTCCCCAAAATGAAGAGCCTGAAGCCCAAGAAGGTTTAGAGACTAGTCCAACTTTATAAATACATATATTACAGGTTAGAAGCAGGTTGCATCTGAGTCCTTTGATTCTAGAAATATTTTTCTTTCCACTATAACATCCACTTTGCTTCTTGCCTCCATGCTCACATTGGTTTTAGAACTTGTACCCTACGTATGATTCGTCATCTGTATGTCATTAAAAAAATCCAATGCTCTGTAATTAGCATTATATCTGACTAATAATATAACAAGCACTCATATGCTACACACATGATTAATTAGGTGTATAAATGTAGTGAAATTATATCTATCTATAATTATATCAAAATATCCTACTGGATGGGATTGATTACACATACTATTATATTTGCTTAATATACTACAGTTTACAAGCACAAATAAGATCATAGAATTTCATCAGGAAGGAGCCTCAGAGACCACTGAGATCTTTTCCCCTCATTTTATAAATAAGTTAATTTATAGAGAATTTAAATGATACACAACTAGTCACTTAACTAATAGGTATCTGAAGAGAGGTTTGAACTCATTTCTTTCTGACTCCCAGTCTAGCACTCCATACATTACACCATGCTCATAGTACTGGATTTTCTTTTACATGTACTAACTTTTAGTCTTAAAATAGCTTTGTCCAAAAGATATGATATGTGATATTGAATGAGATAAAATTATTTGGTTTGCAAAGAGCCACATAAATTTTAGCTGTCATCCATCATTGTCATCATCATCATCATCACCATCATCCTTATTCTCATCTTTATTTTGGAGAGGTAGCACATGCCAATGATTTGTGGATTTTATTTCTTTTGACTGGAAGAGCTTGTACGCAGCTGGCAGAAAGACCATATTAATTTTTAGATGCTATTGCTGTTTCCCCTAGATTTGGGCCCCTTTCATATTTAGTCTAGTGAATGAAAGGGGATATAAACCTATATCTTCCCCTAATCCTTTTTCATTGGATGCCACTCTTCTTATCAATATCTTACCTATTCACTTGATTGCTCCTAAGCAATATAGGGAAATTTCTCCAATTGATGAGCACAAGTGAGAAAGTTGACATTGAATTTTTTTAGTCAGTTCTCATCCTTTTCAGTTCCCCTTCTTTTTTGTAGGATCCTTTTGTTTCCACAAAATCTTTGCCTTAGAAAGTTGGCCTTTTGCCTTGGCTAGATGTTAGCTTTTGTTTTTCAGGTTGAAATCAATGGATCTGACTTTGAAAAACTCAAGGGGTCTCAGGCCCTCTGTCAGTTAATCAGTTAAATCTTTATTTATTTTTTCTTTTGTGTCAGCTATTATACAAGGTTCAGGGATAAAAAGACAAAATTCAAACAATCCTTGTTCTTGAGGAGTTTACATTCTCTAGGAGGAGACATGTACATACAAAAATATTTACAAAGTAACTATACACAAGACAGAAAAGAAATATAGTACAAGGTTATTTCAGATCTCCCTCAGCAGCCCGTAAGCTTTGAGTTCTAAAAGCTCTTGTACTTGGCAGATAGTCTCTTTCCTTGCTGTTTTACCTGAAGAATGCTCTTCTACCTGCTGACCCAGCCTTGGGAAACATCCTCTTCTTTGCTTCTCTGCTCCCTGTGTAGGAATGACTATGTAGTCTCCACCAGATTTCTCTCCTTGGTTTCCAGGCTAAGCACAACACAATCAACTATTGAAGAACTTGAAGCTCTGATGTTGAATGCTGAACTTATCCTCTTTGCCCTGGTTGGTTCAAAATTAATTCTTTTAAACACTTTTCAAGTCAAATACAGTCTTTACAATGAATGACATTGGCTTTTGGACTAGCTCTGACATCTGGAACTCCTCTTTTGTGAAGGTCTTATCATCTAAGATCCCACGTCTAAGATATCTTAGAAGAGATGGTGGGCTTCTGGAGGACAAGGACTATCTTTTGTCCCCCTTTGTATCCCCAGAGTTAGCACAGTGCCTGGCACATAGGAAGCACTTAAAATGTTTATTGATTGATCAGTTGGTTGAAGAGGATCTTAACTGCTTGGACGATTTAAGATCCCAAGGTTCTCCACAAGGAAGGGTCCTAATCAAGTGGCATCTAATTGGGCTACTTTGCCTGTTCCAACTCTGTGTCAGTGGTAGCCCCTTCACCAGGTGCTAGTTTTTGTCTCATTTCTTCCTTGCTCATAAGTAGAACCAAGAGCACTGTGCTCTGGCATTGATAGATTATAAATCCAGTGCTAGAAGGGAGCTCAGAGGACATCTAGTATAACCTTATTTTACAGAAGAAGAAACCAAGTCTGAAGGAGTTGATTTTAAGTACATCACAAAGGTCATAATAAGCACTAAATCCTAGGATTTGAACCCAAGTCCTCTAACTTTAGAAGCAATATTTTTTTTCCCCTACTGTAGTATCCTTTCCTGATCCTTCCCTTTTGTTCAGATTTTCAGGTGCTGGAGTTGTTCCAATCCCTTCTTCCAAGAGACTTCTTTTTAGTTCTTAGCTTTAACATAAAATAAGAAGACAAAATTCTTGGAGTATAGAGAACAACGAATCGACCAACAAGAATTGTTTTAAGTGCCTACTATATGTCAAGTTCTGTGCTAAGAGCTTAGGATGCAAATACAAAGAATGAAATAATTTCTGCTGGCAAGGAATTTATATAAAAATACAAAATATCCAATATATTCATCTCACAGAGTCAAAAATATCTGGTAACACCAGCTAACAGAGTTCAAATTAAGTGACCAGTGCAAGGCCTCACAGCTTGGATGTGGTAGAATCATATATTATTGTAATCTGTCAAATATTTTCTGTTGCATGTCCCATGCTTTTTTCAGCACACACAGCTGCTGTAGTAAGCCTTTCCACCACGTGTACCTAGTGCCAAATTTTGAGCTTCTGAGATCCCTTAAGAGACATTAGACATTAGGATAGATTATTCTGATGGACCACATGCATGTATGAATTTAAAATCTGTAACAAATGCAAGGTAGGCAATAATTTTCATTTAATATATTCTCCGGATATCTATTATATTTAATAATGGTCTATTAGGAAGTTATTTCATTCCATTTGCATGTTCCATAGCTCCATAAAAGAGCCTGGGCCCTGGGTTAGTTAGGAAGCATTAGAAAGAAAATTGCATGCAGGATTTTGTCACAGGTGGCATTACCCTTAAGGAAAGTGAAAAGCTTATCATGAGCTGGCTGCTTCTCTAACTTTCCTCTGTCCATGGTGAAAAATCAGGTCAGGTGGAATGCTTAAATAGTCCAAACTTCTTTTCCAAGTCTCTTGAATCCCACTGATAGCTCACCCCCTGCCTGAAAATGTACACTTTGGACAAAGCTATCACTCTCTTTGGGTGCACTCAGTTTGGATTGGAAGGGAGTATTGTTGCTGTTTAGGAATCCAAAATTATAAGGAGACTTTGGTGTGTCATCTTCTAATGACAATCTCATTTCTTTTTGTGGGACTTGTTATGGTCACAGAGTGGGAAATTTATCCTACTTTGAACTGCTAAAATGACACCCTAGAGAAGCAAAACCGAGGGGAAAGAATGAGAAACAGAATTCAAACTTAACATAGGGATAAATTGGACATGTTAAAGGAAATTTAATGTCCAGATTTAAGAGTTTGTTATCCAGCTCTACTCAGAGAAAATAATAGTGCAGTTAAAAGGGCACAAGAGGTCCATTAGGTTGTGAGCTTATTTTTTGTCTTTCTTTTTTTTTGTATCACTAGAGCTTAACATAGTGTCTGGCAGATTGGTGGTTATTGCTTTTGTTGAGTTGTTTTCTGACTCTTTGTGACCCAAAGAGAGTAATAGCTTTGTCCAATGCATACATCTACAGTGAGCAATAAATTACTTTTGACGAGGGGCAAGCTTTTGGTGCAATGAAAGAGACTCAGAAAATAAGTTTGGATTATTTAAGTAACTGAGGTTTCCTTGGCAAAGATATTAGAGAGATTTGCCTTTTCTCCAGCAATTTTGTTACACAGCTAGTAAGTGTCTGATACTGGATTTGAACTCAGGTCTTCCTGACTTTAGTCCTGATGTTTTATCTATTGTACCGCTTAGCTATCCTGCTGGCAAATAGTAGGTACCTATTAGATGTTTATTGACTGAGTTTAGATTCTATTTACTACCTTATTATTTTCTATGAATCTCACTTTCCTCATCTGTAAAATGGTGAGGATATTCAGACAGATATTTCCTGTCTCACTAAATTTTTATAAAGGAAGCTGTTTGAGGTATTTTGCTCATTGTTCTAGTTGTTTTCTTCCTGTTCTCTTATCTATTGGTTGAGGTTCTTCTCTGTTCCTGGGGTAGAAGAAATGCTGTTCCAGGCTTATAGCATCCCCACAGGGAAGATGGATCTTAGGAAAGATTAGGGAATTACTGACCTACCCTTCTTTGAAATGCCTTAGAGGGAGTGTTATTTTTTTAAATTATTTAATTGATTAATTTAGAGTATTTTTCCAGGATTACAAAAATCATGTTCTTTTCCTCCCCTTCCTCCTTACCCCCCTCCCATAGCCGACGCACAATTCCACTGGGTTTTACATGTGTCATTAGTCAAGATCTATTTCCATATTATTAATATTTGCACCAGGGTGATCATTTAGAGTTTATAACCACAGTCATATCCCCATTGACCCATGTGATTAGGCAGTTGTTTTTCTTCTGTGTTTCTACTCCCACAGATCTTCCTCTGAATGTGGATAGAGGATTTGAACAAAAGGCAACATGTCCCAGCCTAGTTTAGATATCTTTAGGCCTGGACTATTTCTTCTTGACCTTAGAAGACCAAGGGAATTAGGGACAATTAATTACTTCCTATAGAAATATTACTAATAAATAATACAATTTAATATTAATTTTCCTTGGATGTTTTAAAAAAAGGGTCCCTCTCTCTCCCACATGGGAAGTCCATTTAACCAGATGCTAAAATGGATTTTCACAGAAGAATACGAAAGGCAGTTTTTCAAAAAAACCATTTGGACATGATGTAACTTTAATCCTTTCAGGTCACATTGTATTTACAAGATGCTCTATTGGGAGTTGAAACATGAAACTCATTGAATATATTGCACAAACCCAAAGGTCTCTCTTAGTAAGGAGGCTTCCATTATGAGCCAAGTGCTAAGCTTCTTCCCAACTGCAGTATTAGTACCTTGGTAATGATGTTTGGAGTTTACCCAATTGGGATCTATCACAATCACTTAATGCTTATTTTAAAACTAACATGCCTCCTCCACTGTAGTCATTTTTCAGTTGCATTTCATTAACGTCATCATAATTGTTTCATGGGGGATTCTTTGTCCTTCTCAACAACTTTGGAACCTCTTTGATGTGTATTAAATGAGATGTACAAAACTATAGCCATATGTTAGAAAATATGAAAATGATTCTTTGGGGCTATGCACTATAAAATATGCCTTTTTTGAAGTGTACTTACCCCTTATTCAAGATAAAAACAGCACAGATCCATGGCAGCAGTTCTCAAACTGTCTCCTCTTAGCTATGCTTTGTCTCTAAAGTCCTCTCTTCAACTCTCTTGTTTCTTGATCATTATGCAGAGTTTTAGCACTGTGGACTACTCCTTCCTACTCTTTTAAGCTTTAATGGTGCCATTGTCTCCTGGTTCACCTCCTACCTCCCCAAACTTCCATATTTCTCATTGTTTCCCCTAGTTTTTAAATGTGATCTGTACCCCAAAGATCTGTCCTTGGTTCTTCTCTGACCTTTCCCACTACAATATGAATCCCTCCCATGACTAAAAAAACTGCTTCTGTGCAAATGACCTCCAAATCTCCATCTCTATCCTTTCCTCTTTTAAGCTCTAGACTTCTACTTCGCACTATTGGCAGAGTCACCCCACCTTAAATTCCACTTCAAGGCTACCACCTAAAAACTCCTAAATAATGTTCTTTCTCCTTATAAATATGTTCCTTCTCCTTTCACCATTTCTGTCTAGGGAACCACCATTCATGATGTTTGTAAATTTGACCACGCTTCTTAATCTAGTTAATGATCAAGACTTCTGAAATTTCTCTTACAACTTTCCCCTCTTCTCTCCTACCATTCCCCACCTCCAACCCTATCATCATTATAACCTACCTGGACCATAAATTGTTTCCAGATCTTCCTCCCTCTGCTTCAGCTCATGCTCCCTTGGATTAATGATACTTTATACCTCTGCACAGCAGCAGTATAAACAATCACAGTTTCAAAATCTTCAGTGAGTGACTGTTGCCTGTCAAATCAAGTTAATCCTTTTTTTTGGTCTGACCTTCAGTCAATCAATCAATAAAAAATTATTAAATGTCTGCTATTTGCCAAACACTGTGCTAAATGCTTCAAAGCTTTCTACAATTTCCAGTCTTATTTCCCAGTATGCCTTCCATTTACCGTCACCGAAATATTCTTTTCCCTTAAGAATACTCACTTTCTTTGTCCCTTTCTTCCTCCTTTGTACATCACCCACCTTCCAGGGCTGTTGTAAGGGTCAAATGAGATAATATCTATAAAAGGTGCTTAGTACAATACCTGGCACATAGCTTGCCCTATATAAATGGTTATTCCCTCCCATTCTTCTTCTTCCATCACCTTGTTTTTCCTTATGCCTGGAATATCTTCCTTTTTGTCCAGAACAAGTCTTCTCCTGATGAATTTCTGGGTATATTTTAAGCTCAATTCTGATAATTCCCATTCCAGAGCTCATTTAGGCAGTTTGGTATCATAGTCAGAATGCTGGACTTAGAGTTAGGAAGATCTAAATTCAAGCTCTGCCTCAGACAAGTTTATTTACCTGGGTGACTCCGGACAAGTCATTTCACCTTTCTTGGACTTTGTTAAAAAAATAAATTAAAAAATTTTAATTAAAAAAAATTAAGAGACAAATAATAGCTAGTTTCTTGGGTGGTAATGATCAAAGGAAACATATATATATGTTTATATTTACCATGTAAGCTATGTGATTATATAATTAAATATACATGATATATACATACATGTGTATGTAGCACATTGCAAACCCCAAACTCTCTATAAATATTAACCATTATCTTCATTAATTATTTTTACTCTGACAGTGACCTCTGGCCCCATCCTAGATAGACAGTAAGTATTTACTCTATTTAATATTGGCCAATCACTCAGTAAGGGACCATATTTTCTTTAGCTGCTATCTGATCATTGTTTGGTTATTACTTCATAAACATTGAGGTAGATGTGCTCACCTCCACACTGACTTTTGTGTAGCAGAAAAGCATTTTTGGGAAGCACTATCCTAAGGGAAATTAACAGATGTGCCCCCAAATTAGATTTCTATTTTCCTAACTCCTTATTAAATAGATCCTACTTTGACTCAGTGTGGTCTATGTTGGAATTATGTTGGCTTTTTTCACATTTTCATATTTGGAAGTGATTAATATTTATTAGGTCATCTCTCCTGTGCCCATATGTTACTCCTCTCCATTCTTCCTTCATTAAAATCTCATCCATTTTTTCTTTTCCATTTTTTCTTTAAGAATAAACACTAAATAGGAAATAATCCCTCACAAAAAGTCAATAAAACAGACTCTATGAGTGTTGTGGTTTTAATACTCTAGAAGACTCCAAAGAAAACCGAAACTTGCCATATTTCTTGGGACATGAGCCAGCTTCCAGTTCCCTGGTCAATCAGCCTTGCTGCAGAGAAATGAATTTTGACTTTCATCCCTGTGCTTTATTGTTGCCTTAGGTTAACTATAATTACTGTTTGTTGTTTGTGCAGCTGCTGAAACTAAAGTCTTTAGCTTGAACTTTGGGTCTATACCTCTGCCATGTTTTCATGTTTCATCCATAGAAGTGGTAGTTAGGCATGACAACTGGTTTGCAAAAGTTTATTGGGAACTTTTCTACAATTGAACATTTTTTCACCATTTCATGAATAGAATAGTGCTCTACTTTTCCTTAATTTCATGGACTCCATAGTTTTGTAGGAGGGACATGATACAGATGGCAGATTTCATATATATACATATATATATATATGTATATATATATATATATGTATATATATATAATCAACCTAGGTTTTTAAATGGTTTGAAATTTATTTATTTTTTGCTTTCTTTAGTTTCTAAAAGAATTGAAGCACATGACAAATAAATGAAAACATCAGCCATAAGATTGGTCAGTTAAAAAAATATGGCATAGATGTGCCCATAAAATGGAATTCCAAATGATCACAAATTTATTTTAATTTCCCCAATTTCTTTTGAGTGAACAAGACTGCTTCTGTAGCAATAAGAGAAATTCCCTTGTTAGGAAACAGCATTAGTGAAGATGATGATAGCTCCCACTTATGTCCCTCTTTATGGTTTTGCACTTAGTTTTATGTGAGGATGTTCAGATTAGATCAAATGATATAACATTTGTAAAGTGCTTAGCATAGTGCCTGGCACATAGGAGATATTTAATCAATGCTTGCCTTCCCCATTACCTCCAGTAGAAATGATGAGGAAATGGGGTGGTGGAAGGTGTGATCATTCCATTTTAGAATTTGGGATAAGGGAGAAAAAGATCTGGTGATAGTCTGGAGTGTGTCCTAGATTTGAGGGTACCAGATTTAAATGATTCAGAGAAAGGATAAGCATACTTCCATGGATTAAAATACTATAAGGGAAAGGGAAAAAATAAAAAAGTTTTTATACATATATAGATATGTATATCTCTGTGCGTGTGTGTGTATATAATGTGCTAAAAGACAGTCATATATAGCAGATAGAGAGCTAGTCTTTGACTTATGTAAGTATAATTTTAGGGTTGTGACCTAATCTAAATTAATTTTGGTCACCAGGAAATGTCCCAAATAAATTACCCAAGTTTTGTAGTTTTGCAAATTTATGGTGGTTTAATTAATATAGAGGGAAGGAAGTAAGGAGAAGGGAGAGGGAAAAGGTGTAGGATTTATCCTGCCTGGCCTGTGCCAGGGGGAGTTCAAAGTCCTCCGCCACAAGGTCTCTGAAGAAGATTAGTGGCTTTCTAAGAGGATAGTGTTTGGAAGGTAAAGGAGGAGGAATTAGTCTAAACTCCAAGAGGGCTCAGTAAAGATGCCTCACCTGAACTAGGCTACTCAGCTTCCTCCAGTATGGTATCAAGGAAAACTCACCAATAAACCTGGACAATAGTAGCCACTACCCAAGATTCCTAACATTCAGCATGCTCTGCCAGCCACCTCTCCACTGCCAAAGAGGCTGGAGAGAGGAAGTGGTGTGAAAATATAGACGGTTTTTACATCATTTTCCTGCATCTCACATGTACCAATGGTAGCTTAAGCTTGACTTAGGACAGCCCAGGGGTCTGACAGTTGTTTTTTATTTGTCATTTGCTAGCACATGCCTGTCATAGGCCACCCTCTTAAAGACGTAATCCTTAAGTATGTGTGTAGACATTCCTGTTTTTGTTAGACTAAGTAGGGTGGAGTAATCTAAAATTCATACTTAAGAAGCCTTAGAATCAAACCCCATTTTTGCCCTGTTCTGGCTCTTTGACTCCAGACAAGTCTCTTAATTTCTCAATATTCTCTAAAATTACAACTTATAGAGAAGATGACAACTTTCAATGGAAGAAAGAGTTTTTTTCAACAGAGTTCTCTATATCAGTGAAATCACAGGTCTTGTCATTGTCCTTTTCTATAAGAAGAGACTAAAAGAGACATGATGACCTTTCCTTAAGGTGGATGCGATAATGAAAATTAGTAATATGCAGAAAACTTCATTGTCAAGGAAGGAGAAGGATCTTCAGAGTGGACAAGGTAGTACAAAAGATAACTAAATGGACAGAAATACAAAAGATAAAGAGATATTGAAAGAGCACCCAGATTCCCCTAATAAGATCAAGTCTTCTTGCACAATTTAAAGACATTTGAGACAAAAAGTGTTGTTAATGAGATCAGAGTCATTGTTTGTGATCTCTCAAAGATAATGAAGAAGAGGAGAAATACTCTAGGAATGAAAGAGGACCAATATTCTTCCAATTTTTATATAAGTGAAGGGAATAAAGTTGGCTCACCATAGAGAGATCAATGAGGTTGATTTGTTTCCTGGGAAAATCCTAAAAAATATTATTAAAGGGATGACTTATAAACATTTAGATGAAGAAATAGTGATCACAAAGGGCCAGCCTTATATCATCAAGAAAATGTCATCTCAATTTAATCACATTTTCTTTTTTGGGGAGAGCTAATAATCCAGAAGATAAGGGGCAGCTAAATGACACAGTGGATAGAACACCAGCCCTGGAGTCAGCATGATTTATCTTCTTGAGTTAAAATCTGAACTCAGACACTTACTAGCTGTATAACCATGGGCCAATTTCAGTCAACCTTGTTTGCCTTAGTTTCTTCATTTGCAAAATGTGCTGGAGAAGGAAATGGCAAATCACTCTGGTATCTTTGCTAAGAAAACCCCAAATCGGGTCATAGAGAGTTGAACATGACTGAACAAAAATAGTATGTGTATATCTGTCTATATCTAATTGTCTAAGCTTTGAGAGCTTAAAACTAAACTAAGACTTTTGGAATGCTCTCCATTTTATTTGCCTTATATAATATACTTGTTACATATATATGTATATATATATATGTATATATATATATATATTCCTCTTCACCTAACTGTTGAAGGAACCCTTTAAAAATTTTAGGATTTTTTAATATATATTCTTAAAGTGAAAAGATTTTATGGTCAATTATTATCTTATCACTTCTTAAAATGAAAAGATTTTAATGATATGCTTTATATACCAATTTAAAATGTGGTTATTGATGGTAAGATATAATTTTCCAAGGTTCTAGATATGGTCCCTCAATATCTTCTTAACATGATAATCTTTGTCATTTTCTTCTTAGTGGTATGTCTGGTCATTTAAAAATAATTTATAACAATGCTGACACATAGATTATTAGAATGATTGGAGAAAATCTCTAATCACATAAACTTAATATCCTGATCATCTGGAGAACACATTAATGAGCTGTAATTTTCTCATGATTAAACTTCCTTAAAGTATTCATGCTCTCATATTTCACCAGAATGAACTTGCCACTTATAAAATACTCATTATTAATAACAGCCCAGAATTACATTTGTCTATTGCTTCTTATAAAACCATACACAATAACTCAACACATTAACTCTATTTCATTTACCAAACTCACTTTAAAGTATGGTCTGATGTCATGGACCAACATCAATTGAATTCATAACATCCATATCACTAATGTGCCATTTCATAGTTAAGAACATGAATGTGAAAGACAACAAATGCTTCATTTTAAGCACTAAATATGTGCTTCTGAACACACATATTAATGCCCCATATTCCCTCACACTACTTCCCCCTCCATCCTCCCGCCCAACTATTTCAAGACTTAATCTGCTGAAGGATTTATGTCATGTATATATGTCATATATATATATATATATATATATATATATATATATATATATATATATATATGTCATATATATACACCGAGGGTTTCAGATCGTTTGCTTATTGATTCCAGAATCATAGAATCTCACATTGATAGGGAACTTCACATCTTCTTGCCTAACATTATACCTTCAAATTTTCCATTATCTTTGATCAGTGATCAACTCTTGCTTATAGATTTCCACTAGGGGGAATTTGCCTCTCTCTGAGTCATTCCATTCCACTTTGGGATTATTCTCACTTTTAAGAACGTTTTTCTTTTATGGAACAGAACTCTGTCTCTTAGCAATTTCCACTTGTTATTTCTCATCCTAGCAAAGGAAACAATTTTAAAGCAGGTATGCTCTAACCAGTACAGAATATGAGGGAACTATTGCTTACTTTGTTCTGGATACTCTTGTATTTTTGCTGCCCAAGATGACTCTTAGTTTGAGGCTTTCTCAGTATTGACTCATTTTCTAGATCTTTTTTGAATGAACTACTGTTTTACCAGGTCTCTCCCATTTTGTATATGTAGATTTGAGGAATTTAAAAATATTTCTAGAGTTTTTAGCATTGTCAGTTTGCTTAAATGTCATATTTATGCTCTATCTACATAAAATGCAGACATTCAGGTGATTACTCTGCACCATTAATGGGAAAACTTGGACAAGAAATACATACGATGAGAAGACATGGAATTGTTGTAATCTATATCAATGAAGAAAATATTGAAATTGTTAAGACTGAAGATCCATCAGAAATTTAATTAAAATAAACTTGAAATTTACCCCTATTAAATTTTACCTTCAATTATTAATTGAATAAGTGCCTCTTCTTTGTTGAATACTGTGCTACGCTCTATAAATTGAAATACAAACATTTAGTAGTTCCTGACCATAATAAGCTTATAGTATTCTAAGTTATATGTTTGTGTGTGAGGATGGAGTTTGGAATACAATACGTTTATAGGTAAGTAAATTCTACATATGTAGAGAATAAATATGTTTGGGTGTGTTGGCATAAACCTGTGATCCCTGCTAATGGGGAAGGCTGAGAGATTGGTTCATCATTTGGGTTTGAGAATTCTGAATTCCACTATGGCTAAAACCAATCCAATGTCTGTATCATTTGGCAATAATATGACGATCCCACAGGAATGGAGTGTAATCAGAATGTTTAAGGAAGGTGAACCAACTCAGGTCAGAAAAATGGGCAGATAAAAGCTTCCTTACCAACCAGCATTGAAATTGGATACATGAATGGCCATTGCACTGTCAGCCTGAATGAGATACGGACATCCAGGTGAGATAGAAAGAGTGGGGAAAAAAAGAAAGAAAGTAGAAAGGAAGAGTGAAAAGAAAGAAAAGAGCAAGAGAGAGATATATCAGGAAGAAAGAATGAAGGGAGAAATGGAAGAAGATATGGAGAGAGCGAAAGAAGGGAGGGAGGCAGGGACAAAAGGATTTCAGGGTGCATAGGCAGAAAGAAATAATAACTGAAAAAATCAGAAAAGGCTTGTTGGAAGAGATGGCATTTATTTGATTTAGTCCAACATATGAGTACATTAGGATTTTTTTTTTTGAATCCCGAATATGTCTAGGGAGAATATGCTAACTCTTTTTTCCATCCTGGTGTCATTTTCAGATCAGGAGTCCCTGTGAGACTCACACATGACATTCTGGAATACAGTTATCATAATACAGTGTAAAACATCAATTTAAAGTTTGCTAAAGCTCTCAGAAAAATGGGAAAAAAGGGAGAGCTTAAGGATGTATCAGTGGTGGCAGAATTTTTTTGTTTCTGAATTCTGTGCTAGTTTCTCTAGAATTTGATGTCTTTCAGAGTAAGGACTGCATTTCTTGAATTTCATTATTTTTTCATAGTGAGGAGAATGGGTGAACACAGTATGTCCCCATAGTCTTAGTGCTGCTTTAAGATTTAATCACTTAAACTTGAGCTAAGGTTTTTTTGGGAACTCCTGTATATAAGCTGGGCAAACAATATAATTAATGAGATGGGGAGAGAGCTTAAAAAGGTAATGGGATAAATGATCACTATTTTGATTTATTAAGTGGCGGGGGGAGGGAAGAATCTCTAGGAAAATTAAACATGTTTCCAGCATTTTTTGTAGTGTCAGTTTGCTTAGATGTCATAGGTAGATTATATCTAGATAAAGTTCAAGCATCCAGGCATTTTCTCTGTACAATTTGTGAGAAAGTGGACAAGAAATACTTAGAATGAGAATACTTGGAATGATTGCAGGCTACATCATTGAATGAAATATTGGGGCTGATGAAACTGAGGTTCCTTCAAAGTATCCACGTAATTTAAGGAACACCCTCACAAAACCCAAAGCACCTGCTTTTTCCTGAGTTAGTTGTTTCCAGGACACTGGTGTTCTGTGTAAAGGACTTCTTTTAAATGGAGCAGACTTATAACCGACTAAGACACTTACCTCACTGTTAATAACTCTGGAATAGTAATCAACTAATCCATAGGTGTACCAGTGACTGGTAATTTTGAGAATGACCATTTAGCATTTATTTGAGAATTGGAGCCCCTGCTTCCTGATGGGCTGAATTCTATCCACTTCAAATCTTTTTAAAACTTCATTTTAATCCAGTTAACATAATTTACGAACCTGACTTCTGTGTTTGTATTGAATATACTAATCTGAAAAGTTTTGCCATTCTCGTAACACACGGCACCAAAATGGCATTTCATCTCCAAAACAGCTTTTATTGTTGATTGCTGATTAAGAAGTTACCTGAGGACTCAAGAAGGATGTTTGGAAAACCTCTGTAATGATTTCTTTTGTCTGTGTGTTTAATATGCAGCCCCTGTACTTCCTGGGGCTTACCAACAAAGCCAGTCCCAAGGCTATGGGTATATGCATCAGACAAGTGTGTCATCCATGAGATCAATGCAACACTCGCCAAGTCTGGTAGGTATATAATTTATAAATTCATGACTTTACTCGTTGTTCTTTTTCTAGTAGACATTAACCCACTTTGGTCTTTAGTCATACTATACCTATACTGGCTAAAAGAAAAATGCTAAATATTCCAGTTTGTTTGCTAATCTCAAATGACTTTAAATTGTACAACCAAGGATTGGAACTTTGTCTGTTCTTATCCCTATCATTTTACCCGTTAGCTACTCTAAGGTTAAATCCTATAATATTCCATCTCTTAATTAGAAGAGTTCTAAGAGAGAAGCCAACTTCCTATTCAATGAAGAAATCCTTTCTATAGCATTTTTGAAATATTATCACATAACTGCCTTTTTTATAGCACTTCCAGTGACTAACAGCCTATTATGTTTTCAAATTTAACAAGTGATTTAGATGCTTTCTGTGTGCAGAGCATTGTCTGTTTATGAGAAGGGGAGAGAAGACTTAAAGAAGATGTGATCTTGCCCCTGGGGTACTTACAGCTTGTTTTTGTTTTTGTTTTGAAGTGGCCCATTTTTCAATTCACTGTTCCTCAGATTGAGCGTGAATTTCCTCTACACAGGATATATTTTGTCCATATTAATGCAGGTGATATTGAGATTAAGCGACTGCCATTAGAACTAACCAACTTTGGCAGTTAGCTGGTACAGTAGACAGAGTGCTGGGCCTGGAGTCAAGAAGACTTCTTAAGTTTAAATTTGACCTTAGACACCTGCCAGCTGTGTGACTCTGGGTAAGACACTTAATTCTGTTTGCTTCAGTTTCTTCATTTATAAAATAGAGAAGGAAATGGCAAACCACTCTAGTATCTTTGCCAATCAAACCACAAATGGATTCAGGGAGAGTCAGGCACAAATGAAAATGACCAACCAGCAACAACCAAAGCTTTAGTCACTTAAAAAAAATTCAGCCCCCCCCAAAAGAATAAAAATGTAAAAATACTCAATATATTATGAATTCAACTATTTTGTTTGTGTGTAAAAAACCTTAATTGCCTCTATTACTGTGAGATAAGAACTCTTTGTATCTTGACACTAACTTTTCATTCTTTTTTTTTTTAAATCTTTTTTTTTTACCTTCCATCTTAAAATCAATACTATGTGTACTGGTTCCCAGGCAGAAGAGTTGAAGGGCGAGGCAATGGGGGTTAATTGACTTGCCCAGGGTCACACAGCTAAGAACTGTCTGAGGCCACATTTGAACCCAGGATCTGCTCTCTCTAGGCCTGGCTTTCAAAACACTCAGCCATCTAGCTTCTCCTGACACTAACTTTTCAAAAGGATTCTACTAGATGAATTTAAGCTCTAGACAAATGATATAAAATGAAACTAAGTAAGAGATTAAGTGAGATAAATTAAGTAGAAGATGGATGTGACATAGAACAACTTTCAGTCTAGACAGATGTGAGTACAATTTGAATCCTTAGTTATTGTGAACCTCAGTTTCCTGATCTGTAGGGAAGGAGTAATGTCCATACTCACTGGGTAACGATACATAAAAGCTTCTGTAAATCTAAAGGTATTTTAAGTGTCAATGATTATTATAAAGAGATACCCGAAGGGTTAATAGCATAAAAACAAGTCTAAAGATTGCAAAATAAAAATCTGGCATTTATATGGTGCTTCAAGGCTTGCAAAGCAATTTTTAAAAGCAAACTTACTGGGCAGTATAGATCATTTGAGTCTTGGTTATTTCTTTTTGATTCTTGGTTGTGTTATTTGGTTCTTGGTTATATTATTTGGTTCTTGGTTGTATTTTTTGGCTCTTGGTTAGGTTATTTCTGCTACATTATTCTACCACCCCAAGGGTCAGCATGGAAACACAGTGGACCTAGACCTGCAGAAGCTAGGAAGAATCCATAGTTACCTATAAGGAAGTACACTCCCTCCTTAGAGATCACCCAGAGAATGGTAGACCAGGATTGTGAGTTAATGTCATCCGGGCATCTGTTGAAGTAACTGGGGTTACTTAGTCAGGGCAGGAGAAGTTCTAGGGGGAGAGGAAGCAGTGTCAGAGTGCTTGCCTAAATGCCTGTTTCAGAAGGGCTGTCAAATGAAAGAGGAATTTGACTTGCCCTGATTAAATTCTAAAAATAGACCTTGAAGCAATGGTTGGGAATTGGGAAGAGGCAAGCTGAAATTTGTCACCAGGAACAAAACAAAACAAAGCATCTAACCAAAACCAAAATGGTACCCTTTGGGAGGCAGTAAGTATGGTCCTGAAGCAGGTACTATAGAGGGAATGTCTGTTCAAGGCTCCATTGGACTTGGTGCCCGCTGAAGTCCCTCTCACTGCTGATCTATGATTTTATGATCCCTCACAGTCTGTAAGCACCACTAATGGCCGTAATGAGTACAGTGTAGATAAATTTTGAGGCAAAGCTCAATCCTCTAATGGCAGAGACAGCCCTGAATATAAAATTATTTTCTAGCCCCACAAATGTTATCTGAATTAATACATTATAATATTATAATATATATTAGTATAATATATTTTAATAATGTATTTATATTATATATTTATAATAACTAATATAATAATATATACTATGATAATAGTAACAATAATATATAATTCTAATTATATTAAGGTTCACAAAGCACTTTATATTATCTCATTTGGGAATGGGATAGAATTTATTTCCTTTTATATTTGGGGAGAATATGCATATCTTAAGAAGAAGAACTTCTGGCTCACCCATTCTGAATTCATATTTTATTAAGCTGGCAGTTGAGTTTAGATCATCTCCTATAGTCTTTAAATCTTTAGCCTGTAGCATCATGCTTGGCACCTTGTAACGTGCCAGTCAATGCTTGCTGAATTGAAATCTGGTTCTGTACTTTCTTTTATAACTTTTCAGCCTGACACTAGTAAAAAATCATGATAGTGCCCCAAGGTAATGTCAAGTTTGCCAGGTGCTGAGTCTGCAAGTATGTACTTACTTTCTGGCTTGGTCTGACACAGAAATAGTTCTACCTCAAACTACTCCTCAGAGTACTTTCTTTCTGGGTTTGTTTAGATATCATTAGAGATGCAGTGTGGCATACTAAATAAAGTACTAGATTTGGAGACAGGAAAGTCTTCTAGGTTCCGATTTTAACTGTGATACCTATGCTCTGTAGATGTGACCTTAGAGAAATCAACTTGGTGAAATCTCAATTTCCTTATCTGTAAAATGTAAGGATCATAGCTGTAGCATCTAATTTGCAGATCATAATGAAGCTAATGGGAGATCATGTTTTTAAGCTTTAAAGTTCTATGTATGTTGGTTATTATTAGTACGAATGAGGATATGATAGTGATCTTACAGAAGGAACTTCCAATAAAATGGGCTATTTTCAGGGAAAGTGTTAATATGAGAGATGATCCTCCATTTGCCAAAATTATACAATCAAAGAGCAAGCTTTGGTAGGTTCTTTGGAGCCAGAAAAAAAGCAAACCTTTAAATGCAAGCCTGATAGTGACCTGTGGTCCTGAGAAAGAGGAGATGCCTTTTGATGGTCTTAGCAACTGATGAAGACCATCTACTAAAGGTGTTGAGAAATAAAGGTGGGGTGAGAGTAACGTACCCATTGGTGAAATCACTGGACTTTGGAAGTCCTGATATATTGCTTAGTAAAGAAAAATAACTAGTATTAATATAGTGCATTAAAACTTATAAAGCACTGTATATATATATATATATATATATATATATATATTTATTTATATGGCATCCCCAAGGTTTTCAAACTTTTTTAAGCCATTGAAGTGTATTTAGTGAAAAGTTTGTGTATACATATGTATAAAATTTCATTGGACGACAACTCTGTAAGGTGGGACCTTTTTATGATCCTAATTTTATGGATAAGGAAACTGACTCCCAAAAAGATAAAGTGACTCGTCTGTGGTCTCTTGAATGTGTAAGTCCAGCTAATATTTGAACTAGAACTGCTTCTTGGCTTCAAAGTGTTTTGCTTTAACCATTTATGATTCTGACCCTTCGTACTCAGAGAAATTCTTTCTTTTCCATTAACAGAGGACCTACCGAGCAATGTATGATTACAGTGCTCAAGATGAAGACGAAGTTTCCTTCAGGGATGGTGACTATATTGTCAATGTGCAACCCATTGATGATGGATGGATGTATGGCACTGTGCAGAGAACTGGGAAAACTGGAATGCTTCCAGCCAATTACATTGAGTTTGTTAACTAATTCTTTCTTCTCCTTCCCCTTTGAGCTTCATTCTGATGTATTCTAAAACCTAACCTTTTTAAAAAGATGGAAGATACTTTTAAGACCACTTATTAGCTATTTTATCACTGAGATGAGTCAGTCCTTAAAATGAAAAGCAGACACACAGGTCCCAGGAAGAAAGGATGAGCTTTCAGCCAAAAGCAGCAGTAGATTCAGTCCTTCTAAAAACCAACCAAGTTAACTGTGACTGGATAACTAGTGCTGGTAATTGTGTTAATGGTTTCTTCTGATTGGCTCCTGAAATTTTGAGTAAAATGTGCTTTTCTGGTTTTGAAAAGAGACTTTGCTTCTCCCTCAACTCGGACAAGTAAAGGCAATGTCTTAGCTGTCACTCTGAATCTCTGAAATGTCACTAGAATCATGAGAGATCCAGTCCATTAATATAATAATAGCTCATCCAGTAATCTTCACTGTTTAAATTTAGACTCCTGAGGCAGGTACCAATTCTAAGTTTAATCATCCAGGTGCACATTTTTAAGGACTGGCAGAGAATAGGCTGGTTGAAAACACTTTGTCTTATCCAGTCGCCTTAGAGATAAAAGTAAGTTTTGCTCACAGTAAAAGATTCCCAGATTTCTCGGCACAATGGTGTCTGTGCTATCCATATGCATTCCCAGGTGTGCCCCATTCCTCCACTTACATTTGATAGGGCCAAGTGGTTAAGACTTCCTTTTTGATTTCCATTACTTATCCTCTAAATCTAATTCAGGGAAAGAAATATAATATTTTCTTGGCCTCATAAAATGCCAGGGTGAAATAACTCTCCATAGCTACTCTACAAAAGCCTAAATTCAAATGCTGCCTATTTTACTTCCCTCTTTTACCCTGATTACCCCAGGCAGGCTTGAGCTTATGTACCATATGCAGCAAGCAGCACTGCATAGCCCATAACCATGCTTATTCCTGTCATAACAGTCAAGTACATAGTTGATTAAAAAAACCCTGCTATTTGCCAGCTCATCAGAAAAAAATACATTTTAAAAAGTTGCTTGAGATTCTTCTGCTGTTCTATATTCTAATTTTGAAGGAGTTACAACCTTAGGAAATAGATTTATATTCTAGTAAATAAATAATTTAGGTATTCCTTGAGCAGCTTTCACTGACAATGCTTCTATATTAAGAAACAAATAGGATCTGGTGAAAAGTTGAATTTGAATGAAAAATATTGAAAATTGCAAAGAAAAAGGTAATGGAAAGAGTATAAGAATGTTAATGGATAGAGCATAATGAATGGGTGGTTTCTCATTTGGTTCCTGGATGGAAATTCAACCACCTAAACTGGTTATATTAAGGATTCTCTTTCCACTTTGTATTATATCTCCTCTAGACCTAATTCTCTGTGTGTATGTAAAATAGGAGATTCATTCATTCAGCACAGACACAATGAATTGCTCACTGGCTGAGGAATGATTGTGAAGTTAGATTTTTTTTACTACACAGAATGAGCAGAGATTTCCATCAAATTAGTACCACTCTTAGCTGTGAAGTCACAGTGTCATACTTGGGACATGAAGCCAAAAGGTGAATGGAGGAAATAGCCAAGGTGTGGATACACCTATATATATATATTTTTTCTGATTACGTAGCTTATTGTCATCTGCAGTGAGAATATGCAGAAAGAACGTCTGTATTCTTTGCACCAGTGCAAGGCTTTGCTTAATACCTTACTTTTTTTAACTCTCCAAGCATTTAGTAAAATTTATAATATTTAGCAGGATATCTGTAGCATAGACTATCTCGAAGAACTTAAAGTGACAATAAGCATGAAAAAAGTCTTGTAACTGAAAATGTTATGGGGCCAAAGTTAATTGTCTGTTGAGATTTTATACCTTTGAAAGTCTATATTGTCTCTTTTGAGGAGGGGGAGAGTTAAGAAAGCCAGTAAGCTATATTACGATCAAATCATGTCTACATGGCATCAATTAGGCTTGAAAAGTGAACATTTCAGTCAGTCTAGTCTGTTTGAGATGATAATAACATCACCAAATAAGGGATTTGCCTTTTTTTGGCATTGACTTGGAAAATTTTTACCTGAATCAGTGCAATTAATCAGTTGCCTTGGGTGGTGGGGAATTACTCAGGTAGAGACAAAGGAAAGCC
Source organism: Monodelphis domestica (assembly GCF_027887165.1). Classification (NCBI taxonomy): domain Eukaryota; kingdom Metazoa; phylum Chordata; class Mammalia; order Didelphimorphia; family Didelphidae; genus Monodelphis; species Monodelphis domestica. The sequence continues at coordinate 265,098,858 of NC_077231.1, forward strand.
TCAAACTGGTAATAGAATTGAAAAAATGTACTTTGAAAAATAATCTAAAGGCAATAAGCCTCTTTACTTTTATTTGATTTAAAAATAAATTTGTAAGACCCAAAGCACAAGATAGACCATCTTCTGTGATGTTAAAAAAATTTGCTGAGTGTAATTTCAGACTAAGCATAAGAAGGCTTTAAGTTTTACAAACTCACATGTAGGATGCTGGTGGAAAACTGACTTTAAGTGATCATTAGAATCAAGGCTACAAATGAATACAAAATGGCTACTTGGTATTTTATATTTAATCTGCAATTTCAAATCTCAAATTTGGAAATTGTAAAGACCTACATCAACAGATATGTATTCACATAGATGCTGTGTTCTGCTTCTGACCTTTACTTAAGAGCTGGACATCAATCAAGATCCTTATGCTTCATGTAGTATCAACAAGCAGTAATTAAGGGGCAAGCATCAGGACTGGTAATTGCCAGTGATATAGATGAGGCAGAGCAAAATACTGTGTACTTTGAAGATGACAATTCATTGTTGTTTATCATGGTTACAAAATCTCAATGGCACATAAAGTATCTCTGAAGCAGGAAGAACACTGATTACAGAGAAGTCTTACACCAAAGCACTATTTCTACAGTCATGATTTTTTTAAAAGTACATTCTTTGTTTTCTTAAATGAATACTCATTAACCCTCCTCCTGGCACCACCACCTTCCTTCCATCCTAATCCTGCTTGGCAACATCTCTCTCTGTTTCTCTCTCTGTTCTCTCTCTCTCTCTCTCTCTCTCTCTCTCTCTCTCTCTCTCTCTCTCTCTCTCTCTCTCTCTCTCTCTCTCTCTCTCTGTCTCTCTCTCTCCCCTCTCTCTCTCCCTCTCCCCCCCTCTCTCTCTTTCTCTCTCTCATATAAAACATTGACAGCAAAGAGCAAAGTTAAGCATAAAGTATCTATTTTATTGAGTTAAAGAAGACGACATCATACCCAAAATAGAAGGGGTGAATGTCCTTACCTTTCTAATCTTGGGATGTTTTCAAGACTGATAAAAGCAACTGGACCAGTTGGATCCATTTTTAAAGGTTCCCAAGAACAACAACAAAATCCCAAACTGTGTGTGAATCATTTTTCTCTTGAGTATGATGTTAATAAGGAAATATTTCTTCTGCTGTAAGTAAGGTTTTGTAGTACACGTTTTTACTGATTCTTATCTAGGAAAGCTTTCTATTTTTAACCTATGGCAAAATGAATTCTTCTTTGTCATCTTGTTATCATCAACTCTAATTAGCAGCATAATCCAGTTTGCAGTGTTGGGATCCATATCTCATGTCCCACTGAGCTTAGCAGAACACACAAAAGTGTGTAAGCACAATTCTCAGAATCACCTTGTGTAGATCTGCTGTTTTAGCAGGGCAATACTCAACCTGTGTCTTTGCTTTTCTCACCAATTAACTGAAGTGAAAAGCCTGAAAAAAAGTGTATTATTTTGCCTGTTTTTACCACAGACAACTACTCTCTGTTGTGCTTCAATGCATTTCAAAGATTGGGAGAAGTCTCTTCTCAAAGAGGCAACGGAATGAATAAAGTTGCCCCTCTGTTTCAGGTTTATTCACCTCCAGTAGAATGTTCTAAATACAAAGATAATTAAAATGTGTGTTTCCTGTAAAAGCACACATGTGTAAACATGGAGAGAGTAAATAAGGTGTTATTATATATTTCATAAAATGGGTGCCTTGTTGATTACCCCCATTGTTCACATGGCCTTTGAAAGAAAACCAAGCAAGCTTCTATCGCCAGTTCTACAGAAATGCTCATATCCTACGTGATTCTTGTTTTAGAAAGGGGAAGCTCTGGAGAAAGAAGAGCTCTCTTTGCCATCAGATCATATTGGAATTAATAACCGATTACATTTCACTTACCGAAGATTCAAACTCACAAAAAATGAACGGGAATTTTAAAACTTTTTCATCTGTTCCTTGAGAGTTCCTTTAGTACTTCTTAATACCTCAAGGGTTAAATGTGGGGTTAGGGATTTTAAGTGTCTCCTATACAAAAGAATTACGAGGCACACATATTTGGCAGAATGAACTACAAGAGATGAAAACTGTATTATGAGTTCATTGCTCATTCAGCTCTTTGACTCTGAAAATCTAAAACCTGTAGATAAGTAGACCTATAAAAGTTGCTATACTATGGCTGTCCTGAGTAACATGAAATATGGAAACAAAAAAAACTTTAGTTAAATACTGTCTTAGTAGTAAAACATATAAATTAGGTTAAAATGCTAAATGAAAGTAGCTCTTTGAAGTACTCTATGCCCTTCAGGGCTCTTTGCAGGCAATTGCAATCTACTGGTGATCTAAAAAGCTAAGACTTTAGATAAGCTCTAGCAATTATTCCAAGATGCTTTAGACTACAGGAACTCTACACCACAAGTCTGGAAGAAGCCTCAGGGCCATCTGTTGCCCCTCAGACTCTCTGATTCACTTCAGCATATTTGTGGGGATTTCATATGCTTTTTTGTGTCTGATATACGATGTAAAGTTTGCATATTAGACTTAAGTTGTAATCCATTTGCTGTTGAGAATGAATTGTGTTGGAAAATGAAAGGTTATTGCATGACAATCATGTGCTTGGCTATTGCACTGGACAGGTTGTTGGACCATCAGAAAATAGCACTGAATGTACTGTTGACATGATGTAGAAACTCTAAGCTGTTGGTTTTTGCCATGTGACATTAAAAAAAATGGTAAAAATGAACCACTGGGCAGTTTGGCTTATATTTGATTCAAAGTATGTAGAATTTGAGTTTGTTATTCTGCTTTTTTTGCAAAAGTGTATTTGCTCAAATGGCATGCCATTAAGCAAACATACTGTTTTTAGAATGGAGGGGCTTACGGGATGATGTCACACATTGGCATAATTTGGCTTTTGTTATGCAGATTGTTAACACCAGCTATTAAATATATATTTTAGTAGAAATGCTTTAATTCATGTTCTTTTCCCTTTACACTGTGAATCTTGAAGCTTTGGTGGACTACAACATGATTCTACCCTAAATACTAACCTATGCAAACTAGATCACATTTCATTTGATGTCACAGTAAATGTAATATGATATTTTTCCCTGCATAACAAGCAATGCCATTGAAAAAATGGTTGAGTCTCACATCATATATGTTCATCCTGGTCACCGAAGTCACTCTTCAATGCAACTGTCATCATTAGGATGAGTTTAGTTCATTTGGTTTGGTTGATGGATTGTTAAAATGAGATTGCCCAGTGATGTACACCTGCTATAGCTCCAGCTTGCTCACTTTGAGTGTTTTCCTCAAATAGAAATGTGTGTAAAAATGCCCTCCCTTCAGGGTATGGATGTTCTTTTCTCCATTCTGTATTTGTGAAACTTTATAAAAATCATTAATTTTCCATCCCTACACACTTGGTTTGCTTAAATAAATGCGGGTATTGATGAAATGGGGTCTACTGCTTGACTGTCGCATCGGGAGACAAGATAATGGTTTCTTAGGTTGAATACAACATCAGGCTATAAAAACCGGTAATAGGGTACAAGAGTTGGCCACAATGACTCATATACAGCCCAAGCATACCAGTGGTGGGTGCACTTAACACTTGTCAATGATCTAAAAGGTCTTTCCCTATTAAGAGGCAGGAATAAGGAATGACTGTGCTATCTCTTTACATCAGTAATGGCTACAGAAATGCACTATTGTACATAGTGATGTTACTTTTGTTTCAGTCTTTAGTTACCAGTTCAAATGAATAATTCAGCTTTTAATTTTTAGAAACTTGCAAGCTTTTTGATATAATAAAAAATCAGATATATTGAACTTTCAAACTAAAACTGATTTTCCTAATGTTCCATGAGAATTAATCTAATTGCATTGTTAATATAGTGTTATTTTCGCTTTATAGTTCAGCTTTTAATTTTTAGCATTTCTTTAAGGATGAAACAAATTTACAATGAAGAGAAAGCACAGGTTAGACATGAATGGGTGATACTATGATACATTTATTTTGTGGTATCTTATTTGTCAGATAGGACATTATTGTTTTTCTAATTTCTCTATATTTAGAAAATAAAATTAGTCCTTAGAAAACTTTTACTCATAAATTTACCATGACTTCACTGAATTTTTATTTGGTAGTGTATAACTCAAGGCAATGTGATAAACTAGAGTGAAATTTGAATTTGAAGTCAGCAGACCTGGGTTCAAACGTCATTTCTTCCCTTTATTGTGTGAGCTTGGGCAAATCACTTAAAGTTTCTGAGCCTCATTTTCTGAATCTATAAAATGAGGGACTTGGACTAGATAGTATTTACAGTCCCCTCCACATTTCAATATACTATTCTATAATCTTTAGATTACTGAACTGATGAACTTTTCACATAAATCTCTAAGTATAATTCTTAAATTTCATTGTATGATTTTAGAATATAAAACTTAGTTGTCTTATATGGTAAATAATTAATGCTTTAATTTGGCACCAGTGCTCAAAAATACTGATGTTGATATAATCATTGTATAAAATAATATTTTATTGGAGGATGATATATTTTTTTTTGCAGCCCCTTACTTTCTGCTATATTTTTCAACATGGATATCTTCTATTTTCTGCAGCAAAGATAACTGAGTGACATGATGTAGTTAGGTTAATTTTTTATAGATTATTAAGAAAAATCAATATTTGTTTGAAAGTTCAATATATCTTAACTTTTATTATATCAAAAAACTTGAAAAGTGAGTTACATAAATAACCTACCAGAAACCACCCTTTCCTATTAAAATCTTATGTTTGCCAAGGGATTAAATATGTCAAAATTCTATTTTTTTTCCCTGTTTAAAACCTACATTTTCTTTTCTGTGTAATGTAATATCTAGTGTTTCTACACAGAAGGGTCTAAAGCTGATTTATGTGACTGCCCAAAATTGAATATAGGCCACATGCTAACTTTACAAATCTTTTGCTGTCCTCGGGAAAATGTTCAGACCTTTGTCTATCATGCTAAATATTATTTGGGAGTGAACTGGGCATAGTTGAAAACCTGAAAGTATGAATTTAAAGAGTGAGAAAATCAATATGAGAACAGAGCTTCTGAGATGCTAGTTTCATATTTCTACCCGGCATCTCACTCTCCACCTCCTCTTAGTTTCTTTTTTAGTCCAAGTAGACATGAAAGAGAGATGAGGAAGCTCAGATAAGGGACTTGGTGAAATGTATGCCTTAGCTTTTTCATCACAGATAGTAGGGGGCTTTTCTACATCCCTAATTTGGCAATCAGCAGAAGGTTTTCTCAACTGACAATGCTGATTCCTTTCTCCCTTTAATGTCAACTAAAGTTATATTTTTAACCTCTGCATATTTTCCCTTGATCCTAGATCTTGTGGCATTCCCAACAATTTCAGTGTATTATTGAACTCAGAGATGTTAGAAGTACATATTTAGAAAACCCTAATTAAATGAGGCCATTTTCTAAAATTTGAAGTTGAACATATGTTGGCTTATAGAAGGAATTTCTAACCTGGGAATGCTCTAAGCCAATGAAATCACAGAACTCCTCCAAAAGATAATGAATATATATATATATATATATATATATATTTTAAAACCCTTACCTTCCTTCTTGGAGTCAATACTGTGTATTGGCTCCAAGGCAGCTAGGCAATGGGGGTCAAGTGACTTGCCCAGGATCACACAGCTGGGAAGTGTCTGAGGCCAGATTTGAACCTAGGACCTCCCATCTCTAGGGCTAGCTCTCAATCCACTGAGCTACCCAGCTGCCCCCAAATATATTTTTTAACCTTTGAATGTTAGCTTCGAGTTTCTTTAACATGGAATGAATTTATCCTTTATGATTGTTTTTTTAATTGCCTGGCAAACAGATTATTTTATAGAGTGTAGGAAATTCATGTGATTGTTTCTAAATGTGTTTTTTTTTTAGAAACAGCATGGTACAGTGGAAAAACATATGGTACTTAGAGTCAGCAACCCTAGGGGGAAAATCCCAGCTTGGGCAAGTCACTTACTTCCCTGGGCTACAGTTTTCACATCTGTAAAATGAGGAACTTAATTCATTGACTTCTAAAGTCCAATCCATCTCTAATGTATGAACCTAGAAGTGCATATAATATTTATGTGTTGCCTTGTAAATATATGAGGTAGGAAAACTTCTTTGGCAAACAATCTAGAAATACACGCAGTTTTACTCAAATATATTTGGAAATATACTGATAAAATTATCACTTTAAATCCATAACCCACTTCTCTATTCTATAGAAGGAATTCTTAACAGGAGGTCTATGGAACCACAAACATCTGTTGGGTAGATTTCAGGAGACTCATGAATTTGAATGGAAGAAAAAATCAAACCTTTATTTTCACCAAACTCCAACTTAAACTTAGCCTTTCCTTTACTACTTTTAACATACACATATGTACATATATATGCACATATAGGGATATATATATATATAATATGCACACATGTATATATGTGTCTATACTTGAAAGGATCTATAATCTTTACCATACTGCCAAAGATTTCCATGACACAAAGAAGGTTAAGAAGCCCTGCTCTAAGATATTTTATTGCAATCTCTCAGCAAAAAGTCTCCCTCCTGCCATTTTGGGCCCCATTGAGCAACATAATGGGGAGGAGACTTTTCTTTCAAAAGAAGTTTTGGGTACCACACTGATGTATCCTGGGCAGCTGAAAAGGTGAGAGCCTGGTTTGTTGCAATATAAAATCTTTAGAACCCTATTGCTCATTTTCTCCTACAAATGAAAAGTAATGCTCTAAGGGAATACTCCTAACCAAGAAAGGTAAGAAGGTAGGTTTGAGATGGGTGAGTGACATGATCTATTTGACAATGATATAATGAAATCAATACAATGACTGACATAGGTAGTAAAGAACCCAAATGGTGTGGGTAGCCACAATAACATTAGTCTTTCACTATGTACAGATAATGATCAAAGCCATTAAAAAGGTTCATCTCAAACTTTTCAAGCACCTTGCTTATAGAGCAAGACAAATTGACTGATGATTTACATTTTCAGGGGCTATAAAATTCCTATAAGGGATGCTGATAACACAATGGGCCACGCATAGCACTTTTTTTTTTTTAATCTTTATACACACATAAGACTTGATTTCTTAAAAGCTTTAGTAGGGTAGCATAAATTTAAAGAAGACATGACATTGACTAGATAAACTATTTTGCACATAAGCATCACAAAGTTTGGGTATAACATATTTCAGATTTCCTTTATTAAAGGCATGTCCCTTCTCTCTTTTTGATGAAGGACAAAAGCATCATACTGATGGAAAAGTTTGTATTTTTTTTAAACCTAGGATGAATTCTAGATAGGTTTCTATTTGCTATAAATATAGCACTATGGAAAGAACAGAGGTTTGTGGGGGTTTTCCCATCAGCAACAGAATATTGTTAATCTTCAAAGGCTACTCACAATTGCTTTTACTGACAAATTAAAAGAGTCTCATCAGGCTTGTTGCTTCAAACCTATTCCAGTACAAAATATAAGAAGTTGTCAAAATCAGATAAATTTAGAGATTAATAAATTTTATGAGTTTAGAAAACATATTCAGCTTGGCTGGAATGCAATCACTTACCTGTTAACAGGTTGGCAGATAAAAGATAAATGATATATCTACAACTGTCACAAGGTCATATTTTTATTAGCAAAATGTTACAGAAGACAACTTTTGAATGAGAGGGTTAGACTAGTGATCTCTAAGCTTTTTTGTAATTTAAAATGTATGAATTTTGTAGTATAGTCATTTATATACTCATTAAATAGAAAGGTATTGTTTCAGCCTCCAGATCTCAGGAAGGGAAAATTCCTGATTGCCTAAGAGAGTGTAGGATTGTAGTGTCTGAATAGATCCTACCAGGAGTGCTCAGGTAGATTAATTTTATATTATGGAAGGGGGACACATCTATTCATTTAATATTAACCAATTAATTAGCAATTCCTGGACCTATATCAAAGTATTTTATATGGATTTAGACAACCATACCTTTGTATGTATGTTATTTCTAAATTTAGATGTTTTCCATTGTGGATTGATCTTAGAAAAATATCCTCTTGTGGACTAGACTGTGTGGTAGCCTTGGTAAGAAGGCAAAGAATACCAACCAACAAATAAATAAATAAACACACACACACATATGTAGTTTCAAATGCAGCGGGGGATTGTGGTAATAATAAAAGATGTGCAGTGGGGACACAGGTGACCTGTGACCAGACACTGATTTTAGAAAGTCAATCAAATCAGTTCAGAGACTATAAGGTTAGATTTCAGGGAGATTAGAACCCAATAAGAATTGATACTCTCCTTTCTTCCCTTCTTGGCACCTTCCCACCCAGCTATTCAAATCTCCTGGTTTGTTTTTAATAGATTAAATCCCAGGCATTTTTCTTGAGACTCTTAAATTTGCCCCTAGGGTGATCAGGTGGAGTCTCAGAACAACAGCAACCTCTGAAATGCAACCTAGATTGGATCTGAATGACCTTGTCATCAGAATTTGAACTTTTTTGAAGATTTTTTTGAAGATTTGAATCTGAAGTAAGGATCATAGGATCCTGGATTTAGAGCTTCAAGGGAATTTAGAGTGCATTTATTTGGTTGGGCTTTCCCCCCTCATTTTGTTTGCCCAAGATCACAGGAAGTCAGGTTAAAAAGCCTAGATTTGAACCCAGATTCTCTGATTTCAAACAGCATAAATTCCTTCAACTCCATTCAGCACGGCATAGCAGACAAACTGTCACTCAGGAAGTCAGGGACTGGAATCATCTCTCAGACTCTCACTAGCTGTGCAATTGGAGGTAAATAATTTAACCTCTTTGAATCTCAGTTTTTTCATTTCTAAAATAATGAAATAATAGCACCTGCCTTCCATGTGACCCTGCTCTTCTATTTCATGACTACTTTTCCCACACTGCTATTTCAAGAAGTTTCAGCCATTCTTTATTTTGTTTCTGAGTTTCTGGCAATCTCTTATATTCGCTTGCCAGAAGTCCCATTGCTCTAGAGAAAGGAGCACACTGGCTTCATTCTATTTGTTTGTAACTGGGTTTTCCAGACTACAATTTCAAGAATAGTCTCAGCTAATGCTCTGCTTTACTCCTGGCTCTTATATCACCCATCACTTTTCATTAAGACTCCTAACTTCTTCCAGGTCCATAGCCTTGAATCATGATTTATTCCTTTGCTTCTAGATGGGGTGTGTTAATTTACTCCCCTAATGTACCATTTGCCATCTCTGTAACTTTCAGAATGAAACTGCCCTTCTCTGGACAGCTCTTTCCTTTGTAAGTTGTCTCCTCCATTAGCATCTAAGACTCTTGAAAGTAGGGGTTCTTTGTGCTTTTTTTCCATTTGTCTCTCCAGGATATATATATATATATATATATATATATATATATATATATATATATATATATATATATATGTGTGTGTGTGTGTGTGTGTGTGTACATATCTATCTATATCTATGTATATATATATATACTTGACACATAGTAAACATTGATTTTTTTCATTAACAGATTTGTGAGGATCAAATGAAATTACATGTGAAAAGAACTTTGCAAACTGTAAAGTTCTATAAAAATACAAGCTGTTATTATCAACCTTTCAGTCTTTTTCATCTCTTCAGGTTTAGGATGTTTTGGCCCTTGGAATGGCCAAAGCTAATCCTTCTATCTGCATCTTTACCCTCATTACCTCTGGTCTCCTATGTGACTGTTTCTGCAGTCATTCCTTTCACTTCAATCTCTGTGTCTCTATCTCTGTCTCTCTGTCTCTGTTTCTGTCAATCTGTCTTTCTACCTGTCTGTCTTTCTCTCTCTCCCAGGTCCAACTCCTCAGCCTGCAAACATATCCAGTTTGCTTTAGTCTAAGAAAACATGTCTTTATTCAAACTGTCACTCATAAAGTTAATATCTTGCCTCTTTTTCCCTTTACTAACACATCTCTAAAAAGAGTTGTGACCTGTCCCATGTCATATAGGTAGTATCAGAGCCAAAATTCAAACCCAGGTCCTCTAACTCTGAATCTGATATTTCTTCCCCTGTAAGATGCTACAAAAGTTGTTCACATTTTGTTTCTGCCATCATAGACATGTGAGATGTTTAAAATCCTTAATTTTTAGAGCTCCCTCATGCCCTGTATCCATGATATAAAAACACAAGACTTCTGAAGTAACTCAAAGCCTTTTTCATTTATTAACCTATAGCGATATTTTACAATATTTTTATTACTTTCCTCTTTAATGTATCAATAATATACCTTGATATTTGGTGATGAATCTGAAGCTATATTATTGACTTTATTTGGATGCTTTTGTTAAGTTCTTGGCAACATTTCTTTACATTCTTGTCAACAGATGTTGACAAGTGGCACATATACGCCATTTATTTTTATGATGGTATTTTCTCTATACTCCTCATTAGCCCTATAAGTCAAGATAACCAAATGTGACATGACTGACCGGATAGATTGTTTCTTTTTAAACTTCCACATATGTTTGAACTATTTCCCTTCCTTTCTTAATTGTTCTTCTACTACTTAACTTCAACTTGTAAACCTCAAAATTCCTTAGACTTATAAATGTTGGAAATTTCACCATTGGGATATTTCATACTTGGAAAATTTCTTACTGATAGTCTATTGGAATGGGAACCCCATTGGCATGGGAGGTTCCTTCTCTTCCCTTTTTCAGATTACTTTAGGACAGAAACCCTTTGCTGAACAATGGAAAGGACTTTGACCTATGCTTAAGCATAGAACAGGAATTTCTTTGAATCATGATTGATTTTAGAATTGATACAATGGAGATACTTGGAATAAATCTCCACCCTATTCAGTCCTAACAGGATTGAGTAAGGGCTGCAGCCTAGATCAAAATTTAATTATTCCAATCTCTACCCTACTCAGGTTAGCAGGATTTAGAAAGGGCTGTAGCAAAGGAGCAAAGATTTAATCATTTGAAAATATGACCTTCAACAGACATGTGCAAAGCCTCTGGGCAGTCCTGGGTTAAGCTAGAGCCTCCATTGGCACAGGGAAATTGATGGACAGGTGATTGGTAGATGTGAGGACTGAGGGGAGGCAACTTGGAGGGTTTCCTTAAAGATAGGGGGTCGGGAGACTCCAGGGAGGGTGGAGTAGTTGGTCGGTGTGGTTTGAGTGTACTCTGAGAAGCTTGCTCTGAAGGAAGCTGAAGGTGGGGGCCCCTGAGACTGTTTCTCCATTTTGGTCACGTGAGTAATAGGGACTGATCTCTTTTCTTTGCCCCAGCTATCTAAGGGCTTGGGCCTTTTGGCCCAGCCTAAACAGAAGGGGTATTTAAGCCCTATTCCTTTCTCTCCCTTTTTCTCTCTCTCTATCTCTAATTCCTTTCTTCCTCCTATTGTAATTAAACTCCATAAAAGATTGACTGCAAACTTGAATTTTCATTTAGGAATTACATAGCTGAATTCCTTGGCGATCTTAAATTAATATATATCAGTCTTTTAAAGTGATTTCCTTATAACAAACTACAGACAAAATGTGAAAATCAGGATTAATGAACGACATTCCCTATAGATGAGGGAGTACCATTCTACAAGACAGGCAATGTGCCTAGAAACTAAAAAGATTTCCATTCAAGTCTTGCCTCTGACTCATCCTAGATCTATCCCTTCATTCCTCTTTTCTCCTACACTGATAGAAGATGTTTCTTCACTGTGGAGTTCTTTGTACCAATGGTATCATACATCCTGCCATTGATCCATATAGTGCCTATAACTTGTTTACCAGGAATCTGCAGTTGTCAGTGAGAATTGAGTAACCAAGTAACAAATTTTATGGAATTCATTTTTTCCCAAGTCCACAATGGAATGGTAGCTAAATGATCATAGGAAAGGTTAAAAGACAGGATCACTGGAAACCTAATGATATCTTTATTTGAATTAAAAATTTAGATAAGCAACAATTTGAAATTTTTAAGAAATAAATTTAAGATCAGAAAATGAAGCCTGCTTGAGTTTGGCAAAAGAAGTATCACCTGTCTTTATGAATTGTAAGTATCTTGAGTATTTCCCTAAAATAATGCAGCATCTTTAAATCCTGGTTTTGTCTACTTTCATAAGCCATGCCCATCTAAAACCCAGGACATCTGGAAAACATTGAGATTTTTTCTTCATGTCTGTGTTAATTGGGGTAAAATAATAGAAACTCAGGATTCTATGAAATACCCTAAGCTTCTTTGTTCAAACAAAATTATCAGAGAATTTAGTTGATCAGAGGATTGGGAATGGAGCATGGAATCCACTGGATATCATGTGTGGTCCAGATACCACCAAAGTTGAGACATGTTTGTCATGAAGTATATCTGATTTTCCAGTAAAAATCATACTTAGTATCAGAGATGGTAAGATATCATCTCATCCAGCTTCCTGCTTTCAGGCTAGCAAGTGTGTCTCATTTTACAGATGAGGCAACTTATACCGAGAGAGGTTAAGTTCTTTCCTTGAGGTCACATAGCAAATTAGTGGGAGAGAAGGGGGAAGGAACAGAATCCAGATTTCCTACCTCCTAGCTCTGGTCTTTCCATTGTACATGCCGCCTCTCTTGGTTAACATATTGCAAATTTCCTTAAAATGGAAAAATGGGTCTACCACATATTTACAATTATCCTCCACCATCCTATAATGCCACAATAACTACTTTGTGGCAGTGAATGATGCAGTCAGATGCCAACTGTAAACATTAAGGAAAGTGATCACAGGACAGCTGCCCCTCTTGAACCCAGGATGAATAGAAAATGACCTTCAGAGCAGTAAAAGCCTTGATGGTATCCAGAACAATCCTAGCCAAATTGCCAAGTTGATATTCCTTTCTCTTTAAGGTTACACAGTTGAAGATAAAAAGAACTCCTTGTATTTCTGGTGAGAAATGCAGAAACCATTGCTTTTACATTTAGCCTTTGCTCCATGTTAACTTATTTCAGAATAGTGAACTGAACTACTGTATGGCCCCAGTGCAAAACCTCTTGTGGAACTCCTATTAAGATGCTCTTCAGGGTTCTACTTGTGGAACTCCTGTTAAGATGCTCTTCAGGGTTCTACTTGGCTTTGTCTGAGCTTCTGGGTGGCTTACCTTTTTAAATTTTCCTTTTATTTCTTTTCCACAAATTTTGGTTGAGAACATATTCTAAAATGAGGAATTTCTAGCTGCTGTCCATGATACATTAAGACTCAGGAGCAGACATGGGTGTGTGTGTGTGTGTGTGTGAAGTTTCATCATAGCCACCTTTGACTACCACAGAGGAAAAACAAAACAAAACAAAACAAATATCTGCATCATTCATGCAAAGAGGATTTGCATACTTGTAACTGTGAAGAACCCAATTGGTAGGATGCAGAATAGTAGTGAGGTCAGACATGTCTCTAATTAGCTCAAAATCCTAGAATTTAAAACAAAAAATCTCATATAAAAAGATCAACAGCCTGGGTCTACGATGATATGATCAGTATATAGCTGAACCTGGATCGGAATTTTGGTCTGCTGACTTCTTCCTATGCCCTTTCCACAAAAGACAAGAGAAAAGAAGTGGGAATTCTTTGGTTGATCTTTTTTGTGGGTCATGGACCCCTTTGAAAGTCTGGTTGAGCTCATGGGTCCCTTCTCAGAAAAAAAGTTTTAAATAAATATAATAAAATACACAGAATTGCAAAGGAAATTTATATTGAAAGAAATTATAATATGTTCCTATCTGCTGAAATCAGGGGGTCATTCTTATGTGTTTTAACTTCATCTCTTCCTAGATGTTATGGGATCATAGTATTAGTGTTGGAAGGGATCTCAGTGACATTTAATCCAGAATCTTAATCTTACTTTTCTTAATCTAACTTTTCTAGTTATGTGTCCAAATAAAGCTGGACAACTCTGGATTCTGTAGTTAGGCTCCAAGCCCACGCTCATTTCTTTAAAGCTCAATTATAAGACAGTTTGTCCATTATTGCAACCCAGTATTCTTCCCAAGATTCCAAAGAACTTTTAAATAGCAGACTATAATGTTGCTGATTGATCTGGGAGAAAAGAGTATATGGGAAATTGTGGGCAGATTCCAGGTCTAGTGATACTTGTCTAAAGACATTAGAGTAGAGCCCAAATTTGACAAGCAAGAGTAGAGTTGAGAACTGTTGAGAATGCTCAACATCTGTCAAAAAGGAATAGGGATTACACAGTGACTAGCTGGTTATGTGAAAATAGTTTGTTAGATTTGACTCCATCTATTGATAGTTACTAGTTTTAGGATCATAAATGATCCATTTAACTCCTTTTAACCTCAGTTTCCTCCTCTATTGAATTGTTAGAATCATATTTATCCTATTTAGCTCACATGTTAGTGTGAGGAAAGCCTTCTCTCAACCTTAGTGTGAGTTCATAAATCCTACAGGAGCTAAACAAATATTAATTGATGAGTATAAGATTTTTAAAACGTCACATTGAGGCCTTCAAAGATTTAGTTCATGGAAAATCTGAGCAGAGAAAAAATGGTTTTATATTATAAACATTTAATTGCTCATCCCAAAAAACCATACTTACATATTGAAGTAGAGATAGTTGTAACTTCTAAATTTTGCACAATAAACTACCATTTAGGATTTTAATTATGGACACAAAAGACTGATGACAGAGGGTGACCTTTCAAAACTTTTAACTAATTGAATTTTGTCATTTTTAAAAAACATAATAGATTTAATTATATGAAAGAGACACAAGAGGGCAGCTGTGTACTGTATCAAAGTAGGTTTCATGCCCAAGCACTTGGCTAAAATTGAGTATATGAATAAACAGAATGATATTGGAAAGCTGTTCAAGGAATCAAATTTGTTATGATAAAGATCAGTCAAATTATGTAATTTAAAATTCATTAAATGGTCTATTATGATAAAATGTAAATCTTTAGCAGCAAATATATAGGAGTGAAAAATAAACACAAACAGCAATAATAGTGTCATATTTATGCTGTACTTTAAGGATTACAAGATACATTCTATACAACGACTTTATAAGGGAAAACAATGCAAGGATTATTATGTCCATTTTATAGGAAACTGAGGTTTGGGGGAGAAGTGACTGACTTGCTGAAAGTCACATAGGTTATAAGGAATGAAGCTAGGTCACCTAACTGAATTTCTTGACTAAGTCTAGCATTCTTTCCTCTATTCTACATCAGTGCCTTTTTTTTGGGGGTAGCAGTATATTTATGTAATATTTACTTTCCCAAAGTATCTATACAATTCTTTGGTTATTTTACGAATCAAACCTGGCAATTTAGAAGGTGGCTAGATCTCTTAACTTAGCTCAGTCTCTGGACTTTTCTACCTCTTCCCTTAGAGCCCTCCCACCTTGGAAGTATTTGTACCCTAGGCTTGCTCTCACTATTGGAAAGTCACTATCTATGTCCACCATTTCAGGAGAGGAGCCAGCCATGACCACTTCATTCTTGCCTTAACTTACTCTCTGGACTGTTCTCTTGTCCTCCCTTTTCCAACTTTTCTTCATGTATGTTCTTTATCCATTAGATTGGAATATCCTTAAGAGAAGGGCTGTCTAGTGTACATGGATGTGTGTCTCTAATACTTAGCACTATGTCTGGCACCTAGAACAGCTTCTTCAAACGCTCTGTCTAACCAGCCAGGTTCAAGAAGTACTTGCAGAGAGAGTTTTGAGCTTCAGTGAAGATAGAAATGATATGGAATGCTGTATCGTTTTCACTTTCCAGCTAAAAATGTCCCTGGGATAAATTCTATTTCTGTGGGGTCAGGGTACCCATAGAGTACTTTGGTGGACGCAGAGATTGGCATGGAACCATTGAACCCAGTCTGATTATGGGAAAACTCATTCCAGGACTGAGTGGGAAACTTCCAGAGCTTGTCTATGCTGGGTTTTTGAGTGACTGTGAGATGAAACCTGAAGGGGAGAGTCATGCCAGAGAGTACTTTTGGGAAACGCTCTCTCAGGAGGAAGCACATTATCCTTCCTCACTTCCTTCACAATGTTAGTGCCTTGGGCCAAAGCTAAATTCCTCCCAGGAGAGTTATGCCTTTGTAAGATCTCTTGGGAGTCAAGATGTGGAATGGTCAGAGTGGGATCTTGGCTTCCTTCTTTTCCTGTATGCCATCAACCTTTGCAGGACCTGAGTAGTCCAGAGCAGTACTTTCTCTCCAGGAAAAGAACACTTTCGATGGTATCAGTTGTTTCCTTACAGACCACTGGTGTCCTTACAAGCAAAACTTGTCCTACCAGTATAGACAGGTCCCCTTACACAGTAAATGAATGGAACAAAACTCTAGTCTAGGGGTTGATGGGATTGTGAGCTGAAGCCAAAGGAATCTTCGCATTATGAGCTGAAGCCAAAGGAATCTTCACATTATTGGGATATCCATTAGCTAGTTCACCTTGAGTTCATAGCAACAATGGTGTCCCAGTGGATCTGGTGAGAAAAAAAGGATCTCCGCACAATGGGGTTTTTACTTATGCCTTTGAAGTCACTTAACATGTTTCAATGCCTCATCTATACAACAGAGAGGTGGATTCAATGACTTTCTAAATTCCATTCTAGCTATAAATGTATTATTCAGTGATATGAACAAATGAATTTTTCAAAAATCCATAAAGGTGATAATGAAGCTTTATTTCTCCCCTCCTCAGAGGTTTAAGAGTAAGAGCCAATGGAAAGCAGGAAGGAAAGGTGTTAGTGTCTGGGCTTTAGACCTAAGGGATTTGTACTAAGTTATTTTCTTGGACCCAGGGGTAACCCAGGAAAAGGTCATTATAATGACCATTACACTTGGGAATCATAGGTCCAATAAGACTACTTCTTTGACTTCTGGGGGATTGTATCCCCAGAGGCCACCTATTTTAACTTTGATTCAATGCCTTGATAAGCTTTTATGCTAATGGAGGAAACAAAGAATACCCTTCATTAGATCTCTGCCCACTTTTTGTGGCCATTCTTAGTTAAGTTAGCAAAAATAGTCATTATCTGGATACAAAGGATTGTGAAATCCTTAAAAGACTGAGGGGATGGTGTATGTGGAGGGGAGTGAAGGAGGAACTAGTAGACTGAGTAAGCTTCTTTTTTAACCTTTACTTTCTGCTTTGGGATCTATATGTAGTATCTGTTCCAAGACAAAAGCAATATGGGTTAGGCAGTTGGGGTTAAGTGACTTGCCTAGGGTCACACAGCTAGGAAAGTATCTGATTTTAGATTTTAATTTAGGACCTTCCATCTCGAGGTCTGATGGCCTATCACTTTCTTTATTTTTGTTTATTTTTGAACTGAAAAAAATTATTTAATTAATTTAGAATATTTTTCCATGGTTATGTAATTCATGTTCTTTCCCTCCTCTCTTTGCCCCCTCCCCCAATAGCTGATGTGTGATTCCACTGGTCAACTTATTCTTAATAATAGGATTTAGTGTCTCCCAAATGAGACTTTTATCCAGTTTGTTCTATGCTACATCTGTATTGTCACACTAGAATTCCACTAACCAACGAAAAAGGAATCTTCTCAACTTCTTGGACATCTGCTGGCTTGGAAATGTATTTGGTAGAAATTTAGATTGCTGGTATGGAATGGTAGGAAAACAAGATCAAGTGACGCTTCCATTCAATGGCTCAGATCTACCCAGCTTCACTCCGGTTAGTAGTAGCAGTAATTGTCTTCACTGTAGTAGAAGTAATATATAATAGTAGAAGCTTACATTTATATTCAATTGTGCAAGGTGCTGCACTAGAGATAGAATGATGGGTACAAGGAAGAGCTTGCAGACTATTTTGGCTAGAAAGGAAATTGCATGAAGGGGAGTGATAAGAAACAAAACTAGAAAGTTCTTCCTCAACAATAACCCTGGGAAGAAAGAGATTGTAAGCATTTCAGATCCCTCATTTTGTAGATGAGGAAACTGTGACTCCAAAGGTTCAATGATTTGACTAAGGACACATTTTTGTGTATTTGTTTATTATTATTTTTATTATTTATTATTATATAATACATTATTATTAATTAATAAATTTGATAATTTAGTATTATTTTTCCATTTGAAAACCATTCTCCTTGATGAGATAGACTCTAAATAAGAACTCAGTTGTTTTATCCTTTCTGTTCTCCATAATAATATTATTCTAACTAGCCCTTACATATTGCTTTAAGTTTGCAAAGTTCTTCATAACTATTAAATAATTCATTTCACACAACAATCCTGGGAAGTTAGTGCTCTGGTTAACCTCATTTTACATATGAGGAAATTGAGGCAGAGAGAAATTCAGTAATTTGCCCAGGAACACACAGCGAATTAGTGTCTGGCAGTGGATTTGAACTCGGATCTTCCTGACTCCAGACCTAGGACTCTATCCACTGAATCAGCTAGCCAGAGTCAAAGGATAGGGAATAAAGCTATGATTATAATGGTGCAGGGAACCCTCTGGTGAGGAAATTCCCTCTAGCTATACATATTGTTACCTTTCAGCAACTTCCAATCTTAGGGAATTCCCCAGGGCACTGAGAATTTAAGTAATTTGCTCAGTCAAAAAGCCAATATATATCAGAGGCAGAACCCATGTCTTCCTGGCTGCAACAGCAGCTTTTTATTTAATATATCAGGTGGTACCACCTAAAGGCTAGCTAGCTAGTAGTAGCAATAGCAGTAGCAACAATAGCAGCAATAGTAGAGAAGAGCAACATTATTAGAACTCTCTTGTTTGGACTCTTCTCAGAATGGCAACATATTTTGGGGCTGCTAGTTAGGCAATACCGTACATTCCAGTGTGTAACTATTTCACCTGACGAAGAAGAGCTGAGTGGCTGGATTCCTCCAGAGGGGAGATCCACTTAGTAGTAGCATGGCAGCTCGCTTTCCCACTGGATTTACTCATGATAATTGGGAGATCCACATCTAGGACTAGTAGGCTCGCTGCTCACTGGACAATACTATTTGACTTACTCAGGATAATTGTGAAGTGCCAAGATCAAGCCTTCCTTCTGACATATTGGAGCTCCCTTCGGATCCTACAGCTTCCTTGTCTACATCATCCATTCTCCATTTTCTCCTTCTTAGGCAGAATTTGACTCAACTCCTAGCTGCTTACCAGGTGACTTAGGAGTTCAATACATTCGCAACTGGCCTTAAAGAATTTCCCTACTTCATGGAACTTACCTGGCATCTCTTTTTGACAAGAAGTTAGCACACACTGAAAAAAGAAGGAGCCAGAGATTCCAAAATGCCATGTCTGGTCCTATAAAAGGAATCATCAGATGTTGAATCTGACAGGTAACCTTTCGGTAGCTGCCTGCTTCATCCATTGTTTCCATTCTGTGCCTCTATACCTCTTTGGGTCTATGATCTAGACAATGCAGGGACAGAAAGGTACGCCCTTATCATCAGGAGACCTCTTCAGTGAAGGGTGGTAAATAGGGTGATAAATAAATAAAGGGTGATAAAGTATTACCAAATGTATTTCAAAAGAGAAAGGAGGATAATAATTGGGGGACACAGAGAGGTAAGACAAGGAAAGCCTTTTTGCAGAATATAAGGTTTTTGAGGATAGAAGTTATTTCATCTTTTTGTGTTCCCTAGCACAGTACACATAGTAGGTACTCAGTAAATACTTATTTGATTGCAGAAGTTAGACAGCTATGTTTTGAAGAAATGATATAATAACTAACAACACTGGGGCAAGCTGGGTGGCTCAGTGGATTGAATCAGGTCCAGAGATGGGAAGTCCTGGGTTCAAATCTGGTCTCAGACTAGTTCTAGCCGTGTGAACCTGCGTAAGTCACTTAACTCCTATTACCTAGCCCTTATGGTCTTCTGCCTGAGAACAGATGCGCAGAATTGATTCTAAGATGGAATATAAGGATAATAATACCATGATTGCTTGGCTTGATGAAGATTGGCAGCTCAATCCATCAGTGGCATTTTGGAAAGAAGAAACAGGAGGTGTGTGCTCCCAGTACAATATTATGAGTAATCCATAACCATTTCTTGGGTGCTTCTAGTAAAAAATCCCACGATGAACTCTAAGGAAAATCCCATCTAAGGGTTTTGCTGCTAGAAGATCAACCCTTCTATGGCAGGAATCAGGTTTTCTTCAGACCTTTGGGCATTATTAATATTGATAGGTAATCCACAGTCATAGATTTGCCCATGGGCATCCTGAAGAAACCAAATTTTCTCTTGTTTTTGGGGCATTAGAGGTGCTATGGGAACTGAAGATTCTCAGTTTCTGTTGACCATAACAGTCAGTTAAATATGTCAAACCAGCCAGACTAAATTCCAAGTTTTTCAGACATCTGCAACAGCTAACAGCTATGGGTCCCAGCAAAACATCCTGGCCAAAAATTCTTTTAGGCTGACAAAATGTGCTAGCCATTCCCAAGCATGAAATAACACTTCGTCATTTTAAATGAGAGGCAGAAAGCCTCGCAGTTCATGCTTTAGGGGCTTTGTATCCTTGTGGAGTAACTAGTGACAGGGAAATAGATACTCATCAATATCGAGCGAAGGGGGCATTCGTCTACCTGTTTTCTAAGACTTTTAAAAAGCTGCTGGATATAATAAAGAGAAGTCAAGCACTAAGGCAGGTTTCTAATAGTTTTCTATCTTTAGCTAATGTGAAGTTGATGTGAAGTCAGAACTCTCATCCTAATGGGTTCGGAGGAAAACACTGATCAGGTGTGCCTTTGTACAAGTTTACACCAGAATTCCCCAAGAAATGAAAGAATTGAAGAAATTATGTTTACTGATTAGTACTGGAATCGAAGGACAAAGTGTGTGAAAGTTTCTGAGTTATTAAATTAGGTGGGGAAATTAGTTTTAAAATATGTTTGACAAGTTTGATGTTTAATAGGGAGGAATATTTATATAAAGAGGAACAGTAAATGCCATAGTTTATGCTACTTATCTAAAGATGAGAGAAGTGCAAAAGATATGAGAAAGGAAGGAGGTCACAGTAACACAGTAAAACTTAATAATAATAATAATAATAATAACATTTATATGCTTATCATTTATATAACACTCCTTTTTTTCTT
Organism: Monodelphis domestica; assembly: GCF_027887165.1. Taxonomy (NCBI): domain Eukaryota; kingdom Metazoa; phylum Chordata; class Mammalia; order Didelphimorphia; family Didelphidae; genus Monodelphis; species Monodelphis domestica. The sequence goes on from NC_077231.1 coordinate 265,119,988, forward strand.
TTTAATCTGTAAAAGGGCTGCAGAAGGAAATGGCAAACCACTCCAGTATTTTTGTTAAGAAAGCCCCAAGGGGGCAGCTGGGTAGCTCAGTGGATTGAGAGCCAGGTCTAGAGATGGGAGGTCCTAGGTTCAAATCTGACCTCAGGGACTTCCCAGCTGTGTGACTCTGGGCAAGTCACTTCACCCCCATTGCCTAGCCCTTACTACTTTTCTGCCTTGGAGCCAATACACAGTATTGACTCCAAGAAGGAAGGTAAGGGTTTAAAAAAAAAAGAAAACCCCAAATGGGGTTACAAGGAGTCAGACAGGACTGAAATGTCTGAACCCCAGCTGAAGAATACAAAGCATTTTACATGCCTTAACTCACTTGATCCTTATTAGTTAATAAGAGTTTTACATTCTGTGGTTGATTCCTTCCACTGGTACCCATTCTTACCTTATCATCCTAGATGATTGATGTCCATGCTCTTTAGTTCTTCCATATATTATTGGAAAATTTCTGCAATGTTTTTAAAAAATCTTTTTGGAGATCTCTGCACCATTTGGGCTAGCTATCTATTTATTAACTTTACTCCTCACTCCATGATTGATGAACATGCTTTTTTTTTTCCATTCATAAATGTTATTGATGAGGGAGGGATAGCCAGCATGTATGGCTGAATCAGATCATTCAAAGATGGGTGACTTCAATAAGATAAAGTTTATTGGAGGTAAACATTCAGTCCTATATGGATTTTTTTTTAAAAATCAGCTTTACAAGTAAAAGGATGGGGAAGCATAGATACAAAGTATTTAGTTTGAAAAAAGATCTGAAGTTTTAGTCATTTACTATAGGTAACATTTATATAATTTTTAAAGATTTGCAAAATTCTTCATGTACATGTTTTCATTTGACCCTCCAAATAATTCTGGAAGTAGCTGTTCTTGCGCTCATGTTGCACATGAGGAAACTGAGGCAGAGAAATGTCAAGTGACTTGCCCAGTTAATAAATGTCTGAGGAAGGATCTAAACTTGGGTATTCCTAAACTGTAAGCACAATAGTATAATATGAGAGTGAAAGACAAAACATGTGATTTTAGACTTCATTACTTTTGACCTCGTTTATGACTAAAACATTAATTGGTTAGCTGTTACCTTGCCTAATCAGACTACAGGAATTCTTAACTTTTTTGTTACTTGAACCCCTTTTACACTGGAAAAACTCATGGAACCTTTCTTAAAATAATATTTTAATTTGCATAAAGTAAATACATGGGATCACAACAAAGGAAACATCATATTGAAATCCACAGACCAATTAAAAATTAAAAAGACCCAGTTCAAAAGCTCCTCACTTAGAATATTATGATGTCCTGGGTACAGTATTTTAGGAAGAACATTGACCTATTGGCAGCTGTTGAGAGATAAGTATTCAATAAACCAAAGAGCCTAGAGACCATGTTATAATGGGATTGGTTGAAGGAACTGAGGATATTGAATCAGGAAAAGAAATAACTATATTTTCCTCATCTTGATATTGATAAAGTGGACTGTGACCTGAGGAGAACAATAGGGATGGTGAAAGATCTTGCATTCATACCATATGATGGTGGGTTGAAGAAACTGGTTCTGTTTAGCTTGGACTCAGAAAAAGCCATAACTGCCTTGAATTAGTTGAAGGTCTATTATGTGGAAGAGGAATCTGATTTGTACTACATGGCCCAAGAGGGTAGAACCAGGACCAAAGGGTAGAAGTCACACAGAGGCCAATTTTAGCTCTGAACTTCTAAGTACAGAGCTAAAAGCTTCTAAGTGTTAAAAGGGGAAAAGGGGAGAACCTCTGGGATGATGGTTTAAAGGTTGGTCAGAATGTGTTGATTTCAATCGTAGTCAGATATTTCAACTAGTAGAAAGAAGGTTAGAAAGTAAGAAAGTGGAGTGGGTTGCCTATGAAAATGGTTGGTTTACCCTTCTTGGAGATTGTCATGCTTAGACTGGATGTCCACTTGTTAGGAGCTTCGTAGAAGGGATTCTTTTGAGTACGAGTTACACCAGATGGCTATCAAGCCTCTGAACAATTCCCAAGTTCTGTGACTCTGTGGTCTCTTGTTTTCCCCTAACTACCACCAAGAAGGGCATGATTGCTCCCTTCAACTATTTGATAGGTGGCAACGTGAAGAAAGAATAGGCACAGGTCAGACTAGGAAGCAACAGGGAGAAATGACAAAGAAATAGATTTAGGGTGACTTTAAGAGAAAATATTTTAACATTTAGAGCTATCCAACAGGAGGATAGGCTAACTTAAGTAAATACCCCCTTATTATAGGACTTGTAATAGTGGCTATACATTAAATTGTCAGGAATGTTGAGGAGATTCTGGTTTAGATCACCTCTGAATCCCCTCCAAGCATGAGATTCTACCCCTATTCTTCCCCCTACCATGTATAAGCCATCATTGGTAACATAATCATACCTGCTTACACACCACAAACATTTTTCCATTGCTCTTAAGGTCATCCAGCTATATTCTTCAATTCTGCAATTCTCAGCCATATAGAATCAGCTGGAGAAAACTGTTTTTAAATAATCAGCTTTAAGTAACTTAGAAAAAAATCTGTAGAAATGAGGAATTCAATTTACTATATTCTGTGAAGGCTGACATATCTCCTAATGACTTCTGTATTTTCCGGTTTTGTGTACATAGGAAGTGCCCAGCAGCTATTGACTGAATGAATGAATTCCTTGTTCTCTGAAGCCCTGCTCACACTTTCATTGCAGACCTTTATGGTGTGTAGTTAGAATGTTGTACCCAGGACTATTTCCCAAAATTCCCTTTTCCTTTTCCTCTATGCTCCTCATTATGTTATTTGTTTATAAATTTGCTGTAACTCCTCCCTCTCTCTCTTTTCCACTTGGAAGGCTGGTGAGCTCTCTCAGTTTCTCTTACCTTTTACTTTCTCTTTGCTTCAAGTTAAATACTAATAAATATTAGTAAGTATAATACTTGGAGTATGGAATATTCATTTTTAAATGTACAATGGTACCTGTACCTTAAAGTACATGTTGAAGACAGAGTCCAAGTGAGAGCAATAAGTACGATAAAGTAGATTTCATTATATATGTGGGAAAAGGCTAGAAACATTGGGATATTTGGCATTGAAATGAGAGGAACAATGGGATTTAATAGCATCCTTAATGAACATCCATATAAGGTCAGTAATCAGAGGATGTAGACTAGCTGCTCCCCTTTGGTATTTAGAGCAAAACCCAAGGAAAATAGGCTAAAGCAGGAGAGTATTCAGGATATATTCATTTTTAATGTGCACTCTGCTTAAAGGGGGAAAAAGTCTGCTGGTAGAAGCCTACCAAAAAATCAATCAGTTAAAATTAATGGCAACAATAACACATTCAAATAAAAGTCAGCCTTCAGTCAACAGTATTTATTATACATAATGGTTTCTTTCCAGCATACTCCATCTAGATAAGCCATATTAAAAAGGAAATGTTTACACTTCACCCAATAAACTAATGGATTAGAATTCCATGCATATTCTATGTGAAATGTGCCCTTTGAGTATTCCAAATGCTAACTGGGAAACCTCTATTGGGGTTCATTGGTTGCTATTGATCTGATGATGTTGCAAGGTTCTAGTATTTCTCTTTCTGCCTTAATTGTATGGATGTTTTTCTACCTTGTCAAAGATCTTAGTATGGTAATTGTTTAAGATTTATGGAGAGGGGGCAGCTGGGTAGCTCAGTGGATTGAGAGCCAGTCCTAGAGATGGGAGGTTCTAGGTTCAAATCTGGCCTCAGCAACTTCCTAGCTGTGTGACCCTGGGCAAGTCACTTGACCCCCATTGCCTAGCCCTTACCACTCTTCTGCCTTGGAGCCAATACACAGTATTGGCTCCAAGACAGAAGGTAAGGGTTTAAAACAACAACAACAAAAAAGATTTATGGACAGTTGTGAACTTTTTGAGTAGAGGGCCAATAAGGAGAATATTTCATAGATTAAATAACTCTGTTAGCCTAATATATTTCACATTCACTTTTGTGTTGCAATGAGTAATGAAACAATCTTTAAGCTGGGATTTCTGGTGAGGCAGGAAGCACATAAAATAAGTGGAGGATTGAATATTGCCGGTAAAACCACCAATATTCTGGCCAGAAGTGATTTTGCCTAAAATATCCTGAAAAATTATTTGGATAATTGCTTCAGTTCTTGACTTCATTTTGCTAATGTCATCTTGCCCTGAGACTACATTTTTATAGTATCTCATGTTTTTTTACAGGACAATTACTTAAAGGAATGATTATTTTACTACAGTCTTATCAATGAGGCATTAGAATTAACTAAATATTCTTACATTTTACAATTCTATTTTTTAATTCCATTTGATTCTCACATGCAGCAGGGTAGTCTTCCCAGGAGGAGGAAAGCTGGGTGAAAATCTACAAGACTGTTAGGAAAAAGTTGCTGCAGTATGCAGTACATGATATTATTTCTATTAAATATCATATTTTGATTCATTGGATGCTGACTGCCAAATTTAATTTTCCCAGAAAGCAATTCAATTGTAAACATTACACATCAAGAATAGTCCTCTCAGCAGGACTTCCTGCTGAAAAGATGAATAATGGACAGACCCAACCCTCAGCCTTGAAGATGAGCTATCTCAGGATAGACTATGTTCCAATTTTGTGCAATTTGATAGGATCTGAGCCATATCCACTTTGGTTGAAAGTCAAGGTGCCCGGGGAGGGACAGTTAGATGGCAGCACAGTAGATAGAAGGCCAGACCTGGAGTTGGAAGGACCTGGGTTCAAGTCTGGCCTCAGACACTTCCTACCTGTGTGACCCTGGGCAAGTCACTTTAACCCCATTGCTCAGCCGTTAAAGCTTTTATTTTTTTGTCTTAGAATTGATATTAACACTGAAGATGAAGATTAAAAAAAAGAATATTAAAATGTAAAGTGCCCAGGGCAATGTCATATATAAGAGAGATACTCAATCTTGATTTGATGATGACTGATTATGATAAAAGGAGCATGAAGAAGAAAATGAGAAAATAATTGGAGATTAGAAGCCTTAAGCAAAGGGAATGAGAAAGAAATAGATTAACCTCCAAGTGTTTAGAAGGCAAAAAAAAAAAGACAGTGCCATCAAGAGGCAAGTTTTCTCTAATATTTGAACATTCTACTCTTTGGCTTATCAGTCTAATTTGATTTAATCTAATAGAAAAAGAATAAGCATACAGAAAGTCTGTATAAAATGAGAAAGTTAGATGAACTTTCTGAATGCTCCATGGGAATAGAGAGGTTATCCTTTATTCTAAACCTTTAACACCACCTGGAATAAACATTGTGCCCTGCCACCCACTCCATCCTTTCAGTCCTTAACAAGTAAGATTAAGGAAGAAAGAGACAACCATGTGGACTAGAATTTGGGGGTAAGTCTCTTGTCCCTAGTGGGACTATGAACAACAAAAAATACCCAAATTCGGTATAAACTAGGTCAAAGAGTTGTAGCAGAAACGAGCATAAGGGAAGAAGATAGCAATGGTAAAGGCTCTTTATACCTTTGAATAGTTTATTTCATTTAAAAATTATTTGTTTCCATATTGGCATGATGTATTTGTGCTTTCTTATGGCATCTCCTCAGTCCTCAACATTCAAAGTGAGGGACCTGTCAATGGTGTCGGTGAAGATAGGTTGCTTTACATGCCAATTCTAGAGGCTACTGATAACATCCACAGACTTTCACTTGAATAAAAATAAGAGATTTTCTTCTCTAGTTAGCAGTAGTATTTAGGTATATTTGGAATCTCCCAGAGAGTAGGGACAAATGAACTTTTCCTCTCTCCACTCTGAGACATCATTGAGCTGGTCTCCAGAGACTCCGTGTCTCCTCATGTATCACCTACACGTAAAATCAAGTGAAATCACTCATCATGCCACTTTTTTTGGTAATTACTTACTTCCTGGCTATCTCCACCCCATGCTATTCCTAATTTCATCTTCATTTCTATCTCCTCCTGACGAGAACCATGGATTCTTCCCCAACCATTATGAGCTTTGTCCTATCTTGGCTAGAATCCTGGAAAAAGAGCTTCATATCACTTCCCAGCCTTCATGATGGCTCCTTTTTTCACTCAGCAGATTTCCTTCTTGTAATTGAAATAAAATTTGCCCAGGAAAAATTACAAGAGAAGAATAGAGTCGCAATAACAGGGGACAAGTGTACTCACCGCTAATGAAAATCTCTTTGGCACCATAATGAAGCATCTTACCAGCTCATTAAAGCTTCTTGGGGTATGCTCTGGTCCTCTCAACAGCTTTGGCCATAGAGGATTCTATTTTCTCTAATTGGGGCTTGGAACTGTAGTCGTGTTCCCTGTGTACCCGCCATCTGGGAATGGTGATTTTTCTTTCTAACACACTTCCATGCTAGACCACTTTTGCCCAGCTTCTGGTTTCCTAGGACTATTTAAAAATCCATGGCACCCTGCCACCCAATCTAATATGGTCTGGAGCAATTGGATTTTAACCAATAGAGAATATGAGGTCTGATCTCTGAGAAATTACATTATTTATTAATAGATATGTGCTGCTAATGAAGAGTGGATTTTTCACCAGTCTCCTAAGTGAGTCAAATGAGTCCTGCCTTTTGTTTATTATAAAGGGAGTTCTGTCCTCTTTCTGATTGAACAGTGGGTTCCATCATAGGTTCTCCCCTAAGAGAAGTCATTGGTGGATCTTTCAAAAAAGAAGGTGGATTTAGAGATCTTCACATCTTAATATTTTTGTGTCACATTAGAAAAAATTACATTTATATATAAAATGCATATATATATGTATATATTTAGTCACCTGATCCTTCTCAATTTTTTTCACTCCAATTATTTGCTCAAGTTATTTGCTTTAACCTTCTCATTATGCCCATAGAAAGTTGAGATTTTGCTAAGGATCTTTTTCTATACATGGACATATAAGTAACAATAATTTTTACATACAGGTGGCTTCTATGCCTAAACTTGAAGGCTCCATAAATAAATTTGCCTGAAAGATGTTTTACCCTCCTATTTTAACAATAAACTTCAGATAGGATTTGTAAAAAGTTAGGCAAATTATTATATATTATTTCAAATAAGTCATAAATATCCAGGTATCAATCATGCTTAAATAAACTAGATAGTAATGTCTACACAGTCTATTGTTCTTCCAATTCCTTGTGTAATCTGTTTGCAATACAGAATATATCCTATGCACAAGGTTTGGTCTTACACAAATAGCAAGTCTTTTTTTTTTTTAATTAAAGCCCTTACCTTCTATCTTGGAATCAATACTCTGTATTGGTTCCAAGGCAGAAAAGTGGTAAGGGCTAGGCAATGGGGGTTAAGTGACTTGCCCAGGGTCACATAGGTAGAAAGTGTCTGAGGTCAAATTTGAACCGAGGACCTCCCATCTCTGGGCCTGGCTCTCAATCCATTGAGCTACCCAGCTGCCCCCCATATAAGAAGTATTAAGTAGAATTACATGCTACTTAGAGAACAAAAGATAAACCATAAATCATTCTTCTCAAGGATAAATAATTGCACAAAATTCTCCTGACATAATACAGAAAACTGTTTCTGATGTAAAGAGTATAATTATTTTGTTTTACATAGTCCCTGATCATTGTCTAGTTTTCTAATTAGTCTTATAACACTCTGAGATATTTGATGGCCCTCCTTGTACACAAATATATAATTAACAAGAGGCAGATAACAAACCCCCAAATTAATCTACCTTCTTGTCTAAGGATATTGAAAGAATTACAATTTCAGGTTGAATAGCTTAAATCTTACAGATTAGAAAGTAATATGAGTTTTTCAGCTTTAGTCTACTAGATAAGGACTTATTTTAAACCCTTACCTTCTATCTTAGAATCAATATCAAAGAAAGAAGAGCAGGAATGACTAGGCAATGGCAGTTAAGTGACTTGCCCAGGGTCATACAGCTAGGAAGTGTCTGAGGTCATATTTGAACCTGAGCCACCTTGCTTCTCTTAGGTAAAAGTTTGATATTGTGTTCATTATATTCTGCTGATGATTTGCCCTGACTATGTTGAGCTGGCATAAAAGGAAAAAGAGGGACATAATTATAGTAGGGGGAGAATGATTTCCTAGTCTGATGTAAATTACAGGGGAAAGTCATAGAGACAGCCAGTTGTACTGACAGAAATTCCATCAGCCAGGCTTGGAATCATGCAGGTGGGGATATTCTTCATTCAAGAGGGACTGTCATATTATAAAATAATACCAAGGTAGTTCTATATCTGCCCATGAAAATTCACTGCCCAGCTTTTCCCTTGAGACAGAACTCCACTTGTAGATCATAGACATCTCCCCATAGAGCTACTGGAACTAGGAATCATTGCCTGAATTGCACATAATGAGGAGCACAACTGAAATCAGACTCAGAATTATATCAATGATAATCCGTAAGATTTCATGTTTAATAGCAAGTTTTATTAACTATAGCTTAAAGATAAATGATTTCCCACCTAGTGTTATAATACAGTTTACCAGGTCATAAAATCCTACTTATAATCTCTCCTAGAGGCTAAACTCATTCTGATATAAAACCTATCAATAGAAATTTTTTAAAAAAGATTACATTTTGGAATTCCATACAGATAGGGAATATATGATAGTTTCCACCAAATTCTAAAAAAAATATTGGCTAATTGCTAAGAATCTGAAGTCCCCATATTATGATTCCCATGCAAAAACAACTTCATAATATATAAATAAAAAGTTCTATGTGATAAATTCCTAATTACTCCCCCTCTGATAATCACTGTCCTTATTTTTTTTAACTGTCTCTCTAATAAACAAGTAACTACAATGGAAAAAAAAGAATAAGAATTTTTGCTTGATGTTACAGATCTCAAGAAAAAAAGGTTGATTTAGATGGATTCTTCAAATTTCTCTTTTAAAAAACATATCCAATTAAATGCTTAGTGAGTTTTAATATTATCAGCATTTTATAATGACCTTAATGTATTATTTTGCCCTTTTATTTTTAAAATTTTATTTAGTCAACTTAGAACATTATTCCTTGGTTACAAGAATCATATTCTTTCCTTCCCTCCCCTCCCCCAGCCTTCCTGTAGCCAATACACAATTCCACTGGGTTTTACATGTGTCCTTGACCAGAACCTGTTTCCATGTTGTTGATGTTTGCCCTGGGATGATCATTTAGAGTCTACATCCCCAGCCATATACCCCTTGACCCATGTGATCAAGCAATTCTTTTTTTTTTCTGGGTTTTTACTCCCACAGTTTTTCCTCTGGATGTAGATAGCATTCTTTCTCATAAATTCCTTAGAATTGTCCTGGATCATTGCATTGCCACTAAAGGAAAAGTCCATTACAATCGATTGTACCACAGTGTATCCATCTCTGTGTACAATGTTCTCCTGATTCTTCTCCTTTCACTCTGCATCAGTTCCTGAAGGTTGTTCCAGTCTCCATGGAATTCCTCCACTTTATTATTCCTTTGAGCACAATAGTATTCCATCACCAACATGTACCACAATTTGCTCAGCCATTTCTCAATCGATGGATACCCCTCATTTTCCAATTTTTGGCCACCACAAAGAGCGCAGCTATGAATATTCTTGTACAAGTCTTTTTCCTTATTATCTCTTTGAGGTTTGCCTTTTTTAAAATTAAGAGTAACTGAAGAGTTTCACAATAAAACTTAATGCTTCAGAATTAGATTTAACATCAGAATTAGAATTAAAATTAAAAAAAATATGGATTAAAAACAAGGCTGATTAAATAACCACAATTTTTCAAAAATATATATACATTAAATTAACTATGTATGTATGTATCTATCTGTCTGTATATATGTATGTATCTATGAATGTTATCTATTTGTCTATGTATGTATGTATCTATTTATATGTCTATGTATCTATGCATGTATCTATTTATCTATGTATGCATATATCTGTTTGTCTATGTATGTATCTATCCATCTATCTATCTATCTATCTATCTATCTATCTATCTATCTATCTATCTATCTATCTATCCTGTCTGTCTATTTCTCTTCCCTTGAATTTGGGAGAGCTGACTTTAATGCATTCTAAATCAGTACCTTATTAGCCATAAATCCTTTAACAAGTCTATTGTTGTCATAAATGAATCTTTACCACATTGGAATATTATTTTGTGTTACCATCAGATTATGTTAGGATTAGACCCTGGATTGTGAAGTTATGCTAAAGGTCCATAGACTGAGATCTTCTTAAAAACAATTTTAAGGAAATATTTAGCCTATAAACTGAACCAGAAAAGCACATCTCCTGGAGAAGATGCTGTAAAGACCATTATGATTCCAGATGGACTAAGAAGATTACATCAATAGAGGATGTCCCCAGAAATCAAACACCATGTCATGGGAGTCTGAGTGAGCCTTTGTATACAATGAATTGAACGTTTGGGAACTGGGCTCTCCATCTACTTTTGTTCTTCCCTTGTGCTATTATTTTATCTTGATTTAAAAACCTGTGTGCCAAAAAAGGAGCATGGCCCCTTAATGGGTCCTCATAAATGCACTTGCCAATCATTTTTTTAATGTTAAGAAATGCCCCAAATGTAGTTAGACCCTCCATGAAATGTATCATAAAGTGGGCCCTTATGCACTGTGGCGAGACAATCGTGAACTATATAGATATTATAAATGGGATGGTTCAGGGAGGAGGCTAGCATGTCAATCTCCCAAAGAAGCAGGGCACTGTGTATATGAATTTAATATAAATAGTATCCATTATTCCTTTTGAAAACACATTTTGGTTGACGTCAGCCTTTTGACTGGGTGTACATGCATATGATGCAGCTATACCAGAGGTCTCATAGCTCCCTGTCATCCTGTCAGATGATGTCTGGTCAAATCTGTCCAACCAGGGAGACTCAGGAGGATGGAAATTACCCACGTTTTAGGAGAGGGTTTGGAAGAAGTTGCAGCACCCTCTTGGACTGCAGACCCTTCTTGGCATGGCTGCTTTTGGCTATTGAATGGAAACAAGTGTGACAAAAGTAGATTAGTTAGGCATGGCTAGGTGATCATGTGACTATCTCTCTTACTTCAATTTTTACTAATAATTATAAATTAATATGCAGCTTCCAGAGAATTTTAATTATACATACATATATACATATAGAAATATTTTTTCTAATCCTCATAGAAGTTTAGTTAGTTTGGCATCATCCAAACTAAAGAAATATTATATCTTGACAACTTACCAAATTGTATCTTATCATAAACAATATTAAGAATTTAATATATGAAAAGAGCTAATGACCAATTTTTCCAAGTTATCTTACACTGAATTTCTTAAACAGTTAAATTTCATTAAACTTAAGCTTAACTCTTTGCATTATTTTTCATCACTTCTAAAACTTTGTGTACAATGATCTAATGTGAATTAATTACATTTTATTAAAGAAGTAATAATGATAACAAAAATACTTAACATGTATATTGCTTGCCATATACCCAGATGTTAAGCCCTTTAGGTGTTAGACTTCTTATTTACCCCTTTGATAGAGGGGAAAAGCTAGTAAAATTACTCAGAACAGAGTTTAACTCAGGTCTTTTTTGAATACATACATTTCCTTGAATGATCTTTTTTTTAAAATGCCAAATAACAAATGGATTTTATTTTTTTTTATTTACACTGAATTCTGATTCACTAAAAGTATAGCTCAATAAGAGAATTCATTTCACTGATAATGAGACCACAATATGGTCTAGTTTCAGTACAAAATTAAATCTGGATTTATTTTTTCTAATGAACTGATGACATCATTTTAGTTACTCCAGTTACTAACTCTATTAGAGGTTGGAAGGAAGAACTCAAAAGTCTATGGGAACTTCATCAATTTTAAAATAGTGAAGAAGCCATGCATCGTGAATTAATTGTTGAAATCACAGGATGGTCTTCCAAGCGAGTCTTTAAATGAATTCTCTTTGAAACTTCTATAATTTCTTCCCATATAAAGATTTTAAATGAATGTTGTATTCTGTTATACCTGCACAAATAAGTCTCTTGTTTGTAATATAAGGCTTGCTTTTTCACCCTGGGAATTTAATGGAATAGTTGGGTTAAATGAATTTTTAATGGATAAATTGGCCATGAATAAGTTTACAAAAGGTCCTAGAATTTGTTCCTTTGTCCTGAAGAACTGAATTTGTAATTCAGTTTCAAATTTCTTAACAAAAGAAGGACAGTTCCAACCAGATTTGATGGTCTTGGGGTGGGGGGAGGAAGGAGGAACTTGACTCATTATGGCAGCAGGCTGTTTCAGCCTGATATTAGGAAGCTTAAGGGAGAATGATTTCACAATGTCACAATTCAATATTAATTGTCCACAGGTCTTTGTTGAGACTTGGCATTTCTACATATTCCCAATCCCTTCTCCTTGCCATTCTTTTCTCTTTCATCACTCAAATGGAAGAAAGGCCAGGTAAAGAGGATGCCTACAAAGGCTTCACATGGGACTCTAAGAACAGAGTTAGCAATGCAAAATCTGGGGATGCTCCAAGTTTAGCCAACTTTGACATTTTATGCTTTTATGGTGAAGGCATCCACATAATATGAATCCCAACACATTAAAATTTGTATAATCATTCATTTAAAAAAACCCAACTCTACAAACAAGTAAAACCCAGTCACAAAGACTTAGTGTCCCTTGCTAATCCTTCTCTTATTCTTTCATGCATGTGTCTCTTTTCTGACTTGCTGATCATAATTCCAGTCTTTCTAGCTCCTGAGATCTATTTGTTATTTCTTTGTCAGTTGAACCTGGAGATCTACGTCTGAATTTCAATTTCCTGGGGTGTAATACCTACTGCTAGACTTTTCTGAGCACTAGACTGCCTAAATTTATGTCATTTTACTGTTTCTTGAGTTCCCAATATCACTAATGCCTAGGATTGCTCTCTGATGTACTTCCCTACCTTCTTGACACATACTATGTACCTGTCTGTATCCCCTTTTATTGTCCAGAGCTAAGAACTACCCTGACCTCCTGCCAGACCCTAGAAGATCTTGCCTAGACTACCTTATGGCAAAGGCAGAACAGTGTGGTGAAAAGGAAAAAGCACTCAATTTAGAATCCAAGGACTAACATTCCAATTTGGGATCTATCACCTACTGCTTATACACCCTTGGTGGATGTCCTAAACTTGACATGTAATTCTAAGGTTCATGCATATGCAATCAGTTCCTTTTTCCATATTCTCTAATATTTAAGGGGCCAGGCAGAGCAATGGATGGAGTACTTGACTGGGAATAAGGAAGAGACCAAATCTTGTCTAAAACACTAGCTGTGTGACCCTGGACAAGTTACTTAAATTCTCTTTGCCTCAGTTTTCTAAACTGTAAAATAACTCCTAGCTCCCAGAGTTGTTAGGGTCAAATGAGATGATAATATATATGTATGTACATATATATTACTTTCAAAATTATAAGCTACTATATGAATGTCAGGACTGTTTAAACACCACCACAACAATCATCATCATCGTTATTTAAGAGAAAATATTCTCTAATGGACTAGTTATATGGTAAATGCCATTACTGCTCAATAAACAGGTGAAAAAAAAGCACTAGTCATTTACAGTCCATCAGCATTGATTCAGTAACATCCTGAATCTCCATTGTATAGAGAATACTGGGAAAAGAACTTAGGCTTACTTCTACAGATAGAAATACATACACATATATACCTCTAATTATGAGTTGGATCATAGTGAATGGCGAGCTAGTAAATGTTTAACAACTGGTTCCCTTTGGGGAAAATTAATACCTAGCACACAGCTAGTGTTATTAATTAGTAATATAATAATTATCAGTAATCTGAATTACTAATATTTTCTCTATGACTTTCTTAAGTCTCTAAGTCAACAAAATAATACAGTAAATCCTCATTTGTCACATTTGTCAATTTCGGAATTATAAATGTTTACACTGAAAATTTAACAGTTGGCTCTCTCAAAGTGGTTAGAGCTGGCTCCAGAACACCCTGATATATTATACACACATCCCTCACCACCACAATAGTCTAATTCCAGCCTACACTTCCAGGTATGCTGGATTTATTTGTGCTAACTCAAAGCAGTCACATCAGACCTTGATCAATCAAGGTTGACCCAGGACTTGCAAGTCATTTTCCCTCTTCAGGAACTTTATTTTCTTGATTTATAAACTTATAATGTATTAGATGACCTCCCAAGTTTTTTCTCGTCCTAAACACATTTTATGGACTCATTACCTCCAGGTTAGTCCATTTAACCCAACTGAGTTAAGATTGTAGGAGATTCAGTACTTACTTAATCATCCATTGTTTGAGAGCATTTCATACTTTTTGAAGTAAGTTTTCAAATTTCCTAGATCCCTTTTTGAGAATTTTAGAAGCAGAAGCCTCTTTAGAGATTATTAGTATATCCTTCACCATTGCTGGCCTATTAACTGATTCTTTGAGAGTTTAATTTTCATTAAAAAAGCCCAAACAACACAATATTACTTTAAACTTGTGGTTTTACTGTGCCATATATCATTGCTTTTTCTTCCAAAGGCACTTCTATTTCCTAATTAGTTTTCAAAACCAATGGTTGATTTAATTTTTTTTTAAATCAGGCAATTTTTATCCTTTAAGTATGCTAAACACCAGCTAATGAAGTTCTGTTTTATCTTGGCTCAAAGAGTTTGTTGTACAAAGAAGGTGAGACCTTTTGATTTCTGAAATACTCAACAATGCAGCAAGCATTTGAAAATAACTTTTCATAGCCTTGCAATTGGACCTGGGTCTTCTAAAAGGACTATATCCTCAACTCTATTATCTAATTCATTTAATTTAAACATTACTCACAAGCCCCATGGGTGTCTTTCTTATCTGAAGTTATTGATGATCCACTGGTGCATAAATGTTGGCGAAAAGATTGATGTGTTTATCCATAGTTGTTTCTATTAGCACTATTAGTGACTGCTGATTTAGCCTCTGGTTAAAAGCTACAGCGACCATTGCATATGTGTTTTAAAAAGGCAGATGAGATGTAATCATCTTCTCTGATTCATAGTCTGTCTTCCATGCTTTCAATTCAACTCTAGTAATTTCTGAGTGCCGACAGTGATATGCAAACTAATTGAGAAAAAGTAAAGTAATTAGCTTTCCTGACTTTTACAAGAAACCTTTCCACTTTTTATATCTTTAAAAACTTTTAATATGCAACATATTTTCATTTTCTGTAGTTATTTATTTCACATAATTTGGTCTTGATTTCAGAAGATTTCGATGCCTTTTCTTTAATTTTGATCATGAAACTACATTTTTATCACCTTGCATATGAAGTATGCTTTTGAAGGATGGGACATTTCCCCAAATCTGATCATATTCTAGTGATTTTGAATGGGGTTTAAAATCAGGTAAGTCTCAAGTAGGAAAGTGGCACAAGAGATAAAATACCAGGCTTAGAATCAAGAAGACTTGAATTCAAATCTGATCTGAGACATTTATTTGCTATCTGATTCTGGGCAAGTCACTTAACTTCTTTTTGCCTCAGTTTCCTTCTCTGTAAAATGGAGATGATAATAGCACCTACTTCCCAGGTTGTGAGAATCAGAAAAATATAATTGTAAAGTGCCTAGTACATAGTAAGCACTATGTAAGTGTTGTCAAAGATATCATTCAGTTATGTTCAGCAACTTGTGACCCCATTTGGGGGTTTTGTTGGCAGAGTGGTTTACCATTTCCAGTTCATTTTACAGAGGAGTAAATTGAAGCAGAGTTAAGTGATTTGCCCAGGTTTACACAGCTAGTTAGAATCTGAGACTGGATTTGAACTCAGGAAAATGTCTTCCTGGCTTCATATTTAGAACTCCATCAACTATACTACCTAGTTGCTCATATAAATCTCAGCTATTATTATTTCCAAATCTTGGACAATTTTCTTAACCTTACTTGGTATATGGCATGATATAAATTCATGTTGCAGTATTTCCCTTCTCCATCCCATCTACACACACTTGCTTGAAAAGATCTATATGTCATTTAACTAGGCAAATAGGGGATGGGGATTATAATTATTTCCATGGTATTGGAAGCTCTCAATTGGGAACTCTCTCAACCAATGCAGGCTAGTACTTTTCTGCAATTGAGTTTTAGGCAATTGTCAGAACACTTAAGAGGTTAAGTGACTTGTCTTGGGTCAAACAGTCAGTATAAATCAAAGGCAGGATGGGAAATCAGCTCCTCTTACCTTCAAGGTCCATTTTCTCTCCAGGGTGCCATGTTGCTTAGTTGGGGAATAGCTGAATACACTGGATTTCAGCATGTAGTTGGCATAGATAGTCAGTAAAGGTAATACGAGACAGGGAGTAGAGGTCAGAAAGTATGAGTGTTGTATGATAAAGTCTAAGTCAAATTTGGCCAGGGTGTTGAGTTTATGTAGAAAATTAAGCTCAGCAGTAGGACTAATGATTGGGACATTATCTGGGTGCAAGAAAATGTAAGATCTCTGAAGCCAGGTTAAGGAATTGGGACCTTAACTCTTAGATAAAGAAAACCCAATGGAGCAACTTTGAAAAAAGACAAATGGAATGATCAGATCTGTACAAATAGAGCTGTACAAATAGAAGATGAATCTGGCAGTTGGGGAGGATAGGAAGACCCCAATTTAGGAATTGATCACAACAGTCCAGCCTAAGAAAGTAAAGGGAGGAAAACAACAGTCAAGTTTCAAAAATGGAAGAATGGGTGAAAAGTTTTTTCCACCAAAAGACACATATATAGTCAAAAGAAAGAGTAGGTTTAGTGGGATGAAGGATTAGCTCAAGTGTGGATAGGTTGGAGTGGGGAGATGGTAGAATATCCACATGAAATATTCTCTAGGCAATTGAAGATGCAGATCTGGAACACAGACAATTGGCTAAGGGTGGTGACAGAGATATTGGAATCATCTGTGGAGAAGTGATAGTTGAAACCCTCAAAGGAGATAAGCTTGCCATAATAACCTTTTTACAAAATGAAGTTTTTATGAGATCTATGAAATTCCATCATTTGCTTAAATATTCTTCATTTTTACTCAGAGTAATAGACTTAAAAATATAATTTACCCACCCACTTCACAAGATGGCACACACTGAAAATGGAAAGCTCATTCCCATCACTCATTACTATGATTCCAGGGTTGGTTGGCCAATACTATGAATTAAACATTTCTTTCCTGCACTGGGGTTTATATTACCAGTCATCTCAATCACTTACTGATTATTGGGACTATAGCATGTTTTAAAATGGTGGTAACTCCAGCCAACTTGATTATCCAGGACATTGAAATAATAACTCAAATGGTAGGTTATTTGCATTGGGATGAAAAATATGAGCAAACATATACATGTCCAAGTACAATATCACAGAGCTCTGGATAATTTTATATTTTTTTACAAGAAAGAAATGTAATTTTACAAATGTGCTGTCATATCAATTAGCAATTAAGTTAAATGCTTTTGTTGCATTCAGTAGATTGAGGCCCGGAGAAAGAAACTATGTACAAAGTGTACTTACAAAGAACAATTACATTTTTTGCTGTTACTATGAGAATAGTCCCAAATAGAGACTGAGATCAGTGGGAAGACTCAGAGACTGCTAATCCTGCTTATAACCAGACCAAATGAATTGCCTGAACTTGACTTTTTGAACCTGAGTACATAAAAAAATATACACACATATTTTATCTCTATCTTATCTAACTATCCATCTATCCATCCATCATCTATCTATCTATCTATCTATCTATCTATCTATCTATCTATCTATCTATCTATCTATCTATCTGTCTGTCTGTCTGTCTATCTATCTATCTGTCTGTCTGTCTGTCTGTCTATCTATCTGTCTGTCTGTCTGTCTGTCTGTTTATCTGTCTGTCTGTCTATCTGTCTGTCTATCTAACTATATATCCATCCATCCATCCATCCATCTATCTATCTATCTATCTATCTATCTATCTATCTATCTATCTATCTATCTATCTATCCATCCATCCATCCATCCATCCATCCATCCATCCATCCATCCATCCATCCATTCATCTATCTATCTATCTATCTATCTATCTATCTATCTATCTATTGACTCATACCCAAACACATGCTCAAAGACATTTGTTATTTTCTTTCCCCATCCCTATTTGCTATTTTCTGACTAAAATACAGAACAGTTATGGAACTAAAAGAGAAAAAAAGTGAGTGGAGAGGGTCGAGGCAATGACTAATAGGATAGTTCTATATGTTTTAGACCTCTGGTCTGTCGATCTTGCTATAGTTTTTAAATGTACAAACTATGTTTTTTAACTGAAGAAATAGTTATTTCAAAAGTCTGTGAACTTGTTTGTTTTCTTTATAATACAGGAATTACTTGTCTAGGAATGAAGTAATATTCAGTCATTTCAGATGTGTCGAAATCTCCATGACTCCATTTGGAGTTTTCTTGGCAAAGATATTGCAGTGGTTTGCCATTTCCTTCTCCAACTCATTTTACAGATGAGGAGACTGAGGAAAATTGAATCTATTGCCTAACAAACTTATCCAGTATGTTCATGCACCAAAAGGTATGTACATACTATTAGAATTGCTAAAATTCATTAAAACCTCTCATTAATCATTATGCCAAGCATCCCAAACTATTAGAACTGGGAAGAGACCCCGGGCTTCAGCTAATGTAATTCCCTAATTTTGCAAATGAGGAAAAAGTAGTTTGGTGAATTTAAATGATGTACTTTAGAATGTGCAGTAAATTAATGACAGAGACAGGATTAGAATTCAGATCTCCTCACCTCCTCAATTTAGTTGTGTCTTCAATATATTCCTCTACCTCAGATGCTTATTGTGTTATTTTGGGCCAGTCATGTATCCTTTCAATCTGTAAAAAGAGAGGGAAAATAGAAGGATAAGGAGAGGTAGAAAAGAGAAAATCTATTCTTGATTATTGAAGAAATAGATGAATAAATTAAAATAAATAACATTTCAAACTGATTTAGGAAAAGAGAGGTTTATATTTAACCCTCAAGGTTGCTATAAGATCAAGATGTATGATCCTGTGATCTTTGATGTGGTAAATCTTGTTAAAAATAAGAACTAAAGTCCATTTTTGCTGAAAGACTGGCTACAGAGAGAAAGTTCTCCTGATGATCAATCCATATTTTAATTTATCTGGGCTATTCTATCCTGGTCAAATCACTTAATCTTTTCATGCTCTATATCTAATATCAAATGGATTCCTGAAAATAGCATGTTGCCTTAGAAAACCACAAATTAACATTTTCTGTGTTGTGTTACATTTTTATTTATTTTGTCCCACATTTCCTAATTAAATTTTAGTCTAGTTCCTTCCAGTCTGCTGACCTCAAGGTTGACATCTCTGCTCTAGGCAATTCTGGAAGGCTCTAAGTTATAGAGAAAATTCTCTGAGACTTTTTTCTTCTCCTCAGCTTAGTTATCTCTCAAATGCACCTGTTATTCCAACCTGTCCTTAAACCAGTCCAGAGTCAAAGAGATTTCAGTTTTAGGCATATTCTACATGAACACCCTATTTTTCCTCTTGTCATGGCAAACCCAAAGCAAAGTGCTCTCTCATCTCCTCACTGTCATTCTCTATCTTCTACCTTTTTCTTTATTTTTTCCCCAGATTACATGTTGCTAAAATTTCAATAATAATTTTATGGCATTTTGTCATTTCATGTTCTTTCCCTCCCTTCCACCTTTCCACCTTCCCCAAGATGGCAAGTAATATGATACAGGTAGTATATGTATTATCATACAATACATATTTCCATGTTCATCATAATATGAAAGAAGACATTTATTGCTTACACTAGAGAAAAATTCATAGTGGAAATAAAGTAAAGAATGACACACTTCAATCATCATTTAGACTTCATCAGTTCCTCCTGTGGTGGTGAATAGTCTTTTTCATCATAAGTCTCTTGGAGTTGTCCTGGATTCTTGCATTGCTGATAATAATTGTCATTCACAGTTGATCATTATACTTTATTGCTATTACTCTGTACGACATTCTCCTGGTTCTGCTCACTTCACTTTGTGTCACTTCATATAAGTCTTTCTGGATTTTTTTGTGATTATCTTGTTAGTCATTTCTTATGACTTGAAAGTATTCCATGACAATCATATAGTACAATTTGTTTGGCCATTCCCCAATTGATGGACATACCTTCTTTTTCTAGTTCTTTGCCACCACAAAAAGAGCTGCTATAAATATTTTTGTACAAGTAGGTCCTTTTTCTCTATCTTTGATTTCTTTGGAATATAGACCTAGTAGTGGTATTGCTGGATCAAAGGGTAGGCACAGTTTGATGGCCCTTTGGGCATAGTTCCAATTTGGTCTCCAGAACGGTTATATCAGCTCCACCGAAAGCATCGACTTCTACATACTTCTTAAGCTTTGTCTCCCTTACAACAATGAACTCTGAACTGAACAGATTTATATCTAGAATGGACACCAAAGGCCATCTAGTCAAACTACTTTATTTTACTGTTAAGGAAATCGATTCCTAGAGCTTAAATGACTTTCACAGGCAGGAAGTGTCAGATCTGGTCTGGAATTCAGGTCTTTTAAGTCCAAATCCACTGTTCTCCCACTATACCATACTGTGGTAATTGGAAAATTAAATTAATTGATGAATAATTGATAAATTAATCCTCAGCCCTGGGCAATGACTAGCTAAAATTTTATCATATTATCTACCCAAAAGTATATGCAGCCCAATAGTGGATAATTCACTAATCCAAAGAAAAAATGGACAATATGGTAGACTTCAGCAACCGGTAATAGGTTTATGTTGAGTATGATGATGGTGGTGGTAGTGATTTTTAGGCTCTGCCCAAATAATGGTGCCAGGGTGGCCTCTCAGTCTCCTATACTTGGTTTTCCCTCTCATGCTGCCTATCTTCAATTTACAAGTGCCAGAGACATTTAAATTAAGGCCATGAATGGAAAGCAGCAGTTAGCAGCTATGAGGTGGCCAGGAATTAGAGCA
Source organism: Monodelphis domestica (assembly GCF_027887165.1). NCBI lineage: Eukaryota > Metazoa > Chordata > Mammalia > Didelphimorphia > Didelphidae > Monodelphis > Monodelphis domestica. The sequence goes on from NC_077231.1 coordinate 265,141,079, forward strand.
GTAAAACAAAACAAAATTAAAAAAAAATCTCTGGGGATTGAATTAACACTCTAAGATCACTTCTGGTAAATTTAGTCAAGATATACATCTTCCTGGGAGCAAAATGAATATCCCTTTAGTACCCTGCATGCTGATGGGCTTGGAATTTAGAGTCTGGTAGAAAATTCTGATATGTCAGGCTTACTTATTAAGGAACATAAGCCCCCAGCTTATCATCTTGATTCCTATTGATGTACTGGAGTTCTTTTTTCCAAATGTTAATGTTCTCCTGAAATGACAGCAAACCTCCATGCCAACAACCAGAAAACATTTCTAAAGTGAGAAATTTACTACCGCTTAGAACTAAGTGCCACAGTTTTAAAGATGCCATTGAGAATTTGGAGGGTGTCCAGAGGAGGGCAATCAAGATGGTGAAGAACCTGGAGTGCATTTCATGTGGGGATCAAGTTAAGGACACTGGGCACATTTATCAAATGTAGAGGGTTGGGGAAGATGCTAGGTGCTTTAGTCCATGTCATGGCAATTAGTTGAAGGCACTGGTCATAATTAGCTAGTGTTGGGAGTGGGAGGAAGGAATGCTATGTCCCTCAGGTCATGTTGTATGGGAATCAAAGGCTTGGGTATACCAAGCGCTTTCAAATATTTAAAGTACTCTCATATGAAAGAAAACTTTGGCTTGTTTTGTTTGACCTGATAGGAAAGAACAAAATTCAACTGGTAGAAGTTGGAAAGTTGGAAAAGAGGCTTAGTATCAGAAAAAAAAAAACAATCAAACAAACAACAAAACTTTTTTTTATCTGAAAAATATTTTTAAAAAATAATTAATTAATTCCATATTTACATGATTCATGTTCTTTCTCTCCCCTCCTCCCATCCCTCTACCATAGCCAATGAGTAATTCCACTGGATTTTTACATGTGTCATTGATCAAGATCTATTTCCATATTATTAATATTTGCATTAGAGTGACAAACAAAACTTCTTAACAATTCAAACTATCCTACTGTAGAATGAGTTGCTTTCAGAGGTGGTGGGTTCCCCTCTTGGGAAGTCCTTAGGCAGAGTCTGGATGACTGCTTATTAGTTACATTGAAGTGGGTATTCCCATGGTGTTTGAATTGGACTAAATGATCATCGTTGTTGTTATTGAGTAATTTCAGTCCTGTATGACTCTTTATGACCTTATCTTAGGACTTCTTGACAAAGATACTGGAATAGCTTATCATTTCCTTCTCTAGTTCATTTTACCAATGAGGAAACTGAGGCAAACAGCATTAAGTGACTTTCCCAGCGTCACATAGCTAGTAAGTGTCTCAGGCTGGCTTTGAACTCATGAAGATGAATCTTCCTGACTCTGTGTCCTATGCTCTACTCACTTTACCATGGAAATCCCTTCTGATTTTCAAATGATGTGATTCTATGATGATCTCTATTTAAATGATATTTGAGGAATCGTTTGTCCCTGTAACATGACCTTTGTTAAGTCTTGAGTTTCTTCATATGTAAAATGAGGATCAGTAGCACCATCTACCACAAAGGACTGTAGTGAGCCTCTAACGAGATAATGTACATGAAGTACTCTGCACTGTTATCAATGCCAGCTATTTTGAACAACAACATAACAACCTTGTGTAGTTGCTACACATCTGGCTTCTGAATCAAGAAAACCTGGGTTTGAATCTGACCACTGAAAGATACTATGTGACCCTCGTGTGTCAATATAAATGGGTAGAGGGGTTTTTACAGGTCTGTCCTCTCCCCTCCATCTCAACACCAATGGTAATTCCCACAACGTCTCCCATTAATCTCATTTCTTTAAGATATGGGAATTGAATAGTCTGTGATAGTCTTCTAGGGTATGAGAATGGGGGGAGTAACAACTATTCATTAATCACCTATTATGTGCCAGGCACTGTATGAAGAACTTTACTAATACTATTTCATTGGCAGAGGTTATTAGTGACATTAAAAGAAGGCAATTTAAATAAGACTGAGAAACAACAGGGAGAATCTGCCATGACTGGAATACCAACTTTTAAGTCAGAGGACACAGAGTTGAACCCCGGCATCCACCACTTACTACCTCTAAGATTTTGGTTATCGATGTGACCACTTTAGATCCTGCTTTCTTTAACCACAGAATGATGGAATCAAACTGAATGACTTTTAAAGGCTCTACCAGCTTTAAATCTCTTATTTGGAAATAGTTCATTCAAGTGGCTTTACTTTCTTTCCTTTGATTTTCTTGATTGATTAAATTCAAAATGTTGACCTGGTGGCCCAATGTAGGTGCAGATACACTACAGCCCCCCCCCCCCCCAAATTGGGGTATTATGACTGATTAGTAGCACCATCAAAGGGAATACATCTACAGTACCACTCTCTGTTCCCAGAATGAAATGGAATAGAAAAGAAACTGATTTATTCTGATTATATCTTTCTGTTTAAAGCCTGCCTCTCATACTAGTTCTGTGAGCCTAAGCAAATCAATCAGTATTTCTAAGTCTCAGGGTTTTTTAGCTTTAAAACAGTGATAACAATTGTATCTCCCTTCTTATTGTATTATTGTGAGGATCAAATGAGATACTATGAGTGAAAGCATTTGGAACCCTCAAAGTGCTATGTATATGCTACCTGTGTCTATTACTAATTTAAACATATAAAGAAAATTTCTATCAAGATCTGTCCATATGGAGCTTAGAACCTAGTAGAACATGACTCAAATCCCCTTAATTCAGTGACAAATCTGGAACAAAATAAAGACAACACAAGAGGTATGTGGTAGTGGATACAATGACTAGAAGTCATACCGTTTTGCTAGATATGTGTTCATGGGCTACCATGATGTTAACCATCATGCTAGCCTCCCATTTCTATCTAGGAAGAAACAAATTCTTAGTTCCAACCAGGGCAGGAAAAGGAGGACCAAGCAAAAGAAAAGGAAAGTATTAAAACTAGAAAATGGGCTTTCTTGATTTTAGAGTTCATGGAAGCTAAATATGGATTTAGATTGTCAGGGAAAAAAAAAGCAAACGCTATATCAAGAATTTCTACCTTGAAGAAATGGAACCCTTGAATAAAGACGTTCTATGGCATGGGAGGCTGTGTATTGTTTGGAGTTAGGGACACAGATGAGAAACAACAAAAAGAAGGTCATCTTGACAACTATACGCATTCTAATGAATGGCAGAAGTTCTTGTGTGAAATAGATGGGTTGGCATTAGTGTTACTCATCTCCTATTGTTCCTGGGCTGACATATTTTGAATGGCATTAGGATGCAAGACAACTGGTGTGAAAAATGTTGAAAGAGTGAATAAGTTCATTTTTCAAAAGAACACCTTGAACAGGAGGTCCTGTGGTAGCTTAGAGTCTATGCTGACAGATAGATGCATGCTGACAGATCATAAAGTACTGTCGAGATTAAAATGAGGATATCTTGAGTAAAGGGCATGGGAGTGGAGAGGGTCAGCATGAATGTAAATAGTATGAAGGCAAATTTAAATTTAGAAATAGAAGATATCTTAAAAGGAAGAAGGAAGAGGAAAGAAGGGGCTAAGACCAAGAGCACATGGACATATTTACAAGAGAAGTCATTTTATCAATGTATAGCATGCTTTATCCAGTTTTTGTGGAGAAACCCACAGATGGCTTAGAAAATGTTCTAGCTTAACTTTTTTTTGGTTGCTGAAAATGCTGTTTTCCTCTGCTCAGCAATTAATTTTATTCTTGAAGTGGGAAAAATTTTGCAGTTTTCATCATAGATGATCTGCATCTATGATTTTTCATATTCATATTATGGAATGGAAAAAAGAAATGGTCTTGGGAGGAGATTTTCTTTCCAGATGATTGTTCTTCTAGTTTAGAAGGAGTTGGCTTGTTCTCTCACATGCTTTCAAAGAAGAAAGAGGTAATGTCCTGAAAAACATTTGAGAGCTATTCCTATTGTAATTAACTGCTTTTTTGAGGAAAATCACTAGAACCAAATGCTGTATATATTCAATGCCAAGCCTATTGAAAGCACAATGCTGTCAGTATAAGCATTCTCATACATGTTGGCAAATGAACTCAGTTCACTGACTGAGATGTTTAATTCCTGGGATTTAAGAGAGAGTTCACCAGAGAATTAATTGACCTTCTCAGTGCTGAAATCAGTAGTTCCTTTTACCTAACTTGCTTGATTCACCAGGGAAATTTACTTTCTGCCTCTGTCTCTCTTCCTCTGACTCTCTGCTCCCAAGGGTTCAGATTTCATCTCTATGCATATGGCTCCAGACCTATACTTTCCTACACCTGTAAGCTTCTTCACTGAGCTTCATTTCCACATTGATTACCTATTAAACATGTACAAAAATACCCTTTTTATTATCTTGTCTCTCAAATCCATCTCATTTGAAAACTTCTCAATTTATAACACTCACTTTTATAACCTTCAAATCATCTTTTACTCTTTCCTCTACTTCACCATCCATATCCAATCAGTTGCCAAATGTCATAGATTCTGCCTCTACATTTCTTAAATGTGACCATTTCTCTTCATTCCCAGGACCATAGCCTTAGTAGCATAACATCTTTCCACCTGGTCTCTTTTAATGGTTTCCTAATTGGTTTCTCTTTTATTCCTTTCCTTTCCAATTTATTGCTCTTCTATATGCCAAATTGATTTCCCTAAAGCTAGGTCTGTCCATGTTACTCCCCTTCTCAAGAATCTTTAGTAGCTCCCAATCATTTCTCTTATTTGGTATAACTTTTCCAGTTTGACATTTAAATTCCTTCGTATTCTGACTCCAGTCTGCCTTGCAAGTCACTTGGTGGGTTACAGCAAGAGGGAAGGAGGAGAGGGAGAAATGTTATACCAGCATGGGAAATTCCAAGGAAAAACAATACAACAATGAATCTCTCAACAAAACCTAGGGGCAGTTAGTTTACTCAATGGAGTGATTAATGTGGGCTTGGATTTGGAAAAACCTGATATGAAATCCACTTTCAGCCATTTACTAGTTGTGTGACCCTGAGCAAGTCATCTAAGACCTATCTATCTGTTTCCTCCACTGTAAAATGTGTGTGTGTGTGTGTATGTGTGTGTGTGTGTGTGTGTGTGTGTGTGTGTGTGTGTTCTAGGGGGATAATAGCATCCACATACTGGAGTTATTTTAAGAATTAAATAAAATAATATTTGTAAAGTGCTTAGCACTGTAGTAGGCACTTAATAGATGCTTGTTTCTTTCCTTTCTTTATGCTAATCTTTTCTATATTCAGAGGGAATCTTAGAAGTCACCCATTTTAGGCTCCTTCTTTTAGATTGGAAAACCAAGGTCCAGAAAAATAAATGTTTTCCCTAAAAAATCACATTATTCATAAATGACAGAGCAGGGATTTGAATCTGTGATTTTAGACTCCAAATCCAGGGCTCTGTTTATGGTACCATATTGCCTCTCAATATATTTGTATGGAGAAATCCTCAGTAAGACATTTACAAGAAAATTGACTTTCCCTATAAGAGTTGTGGTGTATGAAGAGTTAATTTCCCCTAAGTTACTTTGAGAGTTATGGATTTGAAACATGAGCCTGAAATGGGGGCCATCTTCTTTTTTCTAGATATAGTCTTGGTCTTGTACTGTTTGCCTCCCAGAATACAAATTAATATTATTCTTCAGTGTGAAAAGAAGTCCAAGAAATGAATTAATCAGGATTCTAGGTCTCCTCTGCTACTGACTAAAGTCACTTCCTTTCTTGGACCCTCAGGTTCCTCATCTGTTAAATGAGATGTCTTCTAAAGTTCTTTCCATTTCCAACATGACATCATAATAAGAGCCAGCATTTGTGTACCACTGTTATTTTGTAGGCACTGTATAAAATACTTAATGAATATTATCTCTTTTGATCATTTCAACAACCCTGAGAAGTAGGTGCTATTACCATCCTCATTGGACAGTTTAGAAAATTGAGGCAAATGGAGATGAAGTGACTTGTTCAAGGTAACATATCTAAGCCGTTCTGACTCCAGAACCAGTACTCTCTCTAAAAATCCACTGCTCCTAGAGTTTCTAGGCATTCTGTATTGACATTCTTGCTGACTCAGTCAAATTTTTTAAACCCTTACTTTCTGTCCTAGTAAAAACTCTAAGAGCTCTAAGATGGAAGGGCCAGGGGTAGACAAGCAGGTTGAGTGATTTTCTGGGTCTCCCAGCTAGAGGCTAGGTCTTCCCAACTCTAAGCCTGACATGCTATCCATTGAACCACCTAGTTACCTCTCAGAGTCAATTTTTGATCAATTTCCTAAACTTTCAATTCTTTAGGATTTATTGTAGGAATAGAAATTCATAGCAACTAGGTCCATTTGATGGAGTTCCCTCACCATATTTTCCATCCTGTGCTCCAACTCATCCTTTTCTTTTCTCTCTCTTTTTCTTCCTCCCTTTTCCTTTGCCCCCAGCTTTGTTTAAATAGTCACCAACCAGCATAACAACACAACCTATTACAAATGAAAAAAAAATTCTACTCACCTTTTTTGGTTGAGGAGTGATTTTATCCATGTAGGAAACTCTGTTCTGAGGAATATCATCAATAGTTTAAAATATCCAATTGGTTGGCACATTGGAAATTAAATGATTTAACAATAGTCCTACTGGTTGTGTACAAGGGTGGACTTGAAATTGGATATTTCTGCCTTAGAATCAAACCCTCTATCCACGACAAGAAGTGGTTTCTCCCCAGAAACATAGCCCTGAACAGGATTATCAATCGACAACTTTCTTTGCTTTCATTTCACAGTTTCATGTTCAAGCATGAATTTTGATACACCACATTAACCATGATGTCTCGGAAAGGTTAGAGTTCCACAGGCAAAACAAGTCTATTTTGATAAACCATATTGGATTATTATTTTATTTATTGGAATAATTACAGTGGTAATTGAAGCATTTTTATAATTAGATGTTCTCATTTTAGTGTGATATTTTTAAATCACACTTGGAGCTTTCATTTGATATTTAAAGATTATTAAAAGCAAAATTTATACAAATTAGAAGGTCGCTTACAGGAGCATAGTTATCAACAGAAAATTACTTTGTTTAATGGATTAATTTGAAATAGTTTTTAGATTAGATTCTCTGTACTCCAAACTTTAGGTTTCCTCCTCTCTTTTTTTTTTCTGGGAAATTCAAGTTCCCCAAACTGTGAAACCTAATGGCCAAATGCAGAGAGTTGGCTATGATGAGCTCTTAACATGGATTTCCAAATCATATTTCATTTTCACCTCCCCAAATATAGACTACACTATATAAATGTGTATGTAAATATATATATATGCGTAATGTTTGAGGATAAAACTAGAAGGACAACAAATAGATCCAAAATGGAACAACTTTTTAAACCTTTATATATTTACCCAATTTTATTACCAGCAACAGAGGAACTACTTATTACACTTCCATATTTGAGTTATAATATCAGAGTACTTATTAGGCAAAATGGTTAGAGATAGGGTATAGACCAATATTTCATTGGTATAGAGAATTCCTTGGTGAGAAGAGTTCTCTTGCCAATTTTATTTGAATACTTTTTCTAAAAATTATACCCTTAGAGAGCTGCCTGGAGTACACAGAAGTTAAGTGACTTGCCCAGATGCAGATAGCCAGCTTGTATTAGGGACCAAATTAGAACCCATTAGGTTCACCTCTCACAATTTACCCAACCACCTTCCATATGACAGATCCTTACGTTGTTCTGAATTCATTGTTGTCTGGTGTTCTTTTTACTAAACCATGCTGCATCTTTGCAGGAAATAGTGATGCTTGAATGATCCCTGCATGGCTCCCCTCGGTCACTAGCTCAATTTTTTTCCTCTTGGCAAGAATATATAAATCTGCCACAGTCTGTCAACTAGCATTTGGTAAGTGGCAACTACATGCCAGGCATTGTGCTAAGTTCTGGGGATAGAAAGAAAGGCAACCATTAACACCGACATACATAAACAAAACGTGCCTCTACCTTTTTTAAAAAACCTTACCTTCTGTCTTATAATTGGTATTAAAGATTGGTTCCAAGGCAGAAGGATAAGGGCTAGGCAATGAGGGTTAAGTGACGTGCCCAGAGTCACATAGCTAGGAAGTATCTCAGGTCACACTTGAACCCAGGACCTTCTGTCTCCAGATACTGATCCACCCAACTGCCCTTAACATGCTTTATCTTAAGAAACTCCTAGGCTAATGGATGTCTCACTGTGGTGTGAAGGACAACCTCAGATTCTTCAACAGAACACTAATGAGGTCCTTCCAGCTAATATGAACTGGATTAGGGAAGAAGGTTTGTCACTTAGTGGCAAGCTTAGTTAGGTACAGACAAATTCAATAGTGGTCCAACCTGATGGTGGGATGAATTTTTTTAGCTACATCTCCTGAAGACTGTTCACCAAGATTGCATTTGGTGCCAGTGGAAGGAGTATCCACACTGATGAAATCAGTGATCCAAAAAAACAGATTCAGAAATCGAAATCCAGCCAAAATGCCAGATCTCATAGAGGAAACTAGACTGATGCTTCTCCAGATCAGAGCGTCTCCCACTCCTGTTTTCCATTTACTCTTACATTCCTCTCTCCTCTAGTATTCCTATGGACAGTTGATTAATACAGTTGACTAATAATCAATATTAGCATCCAGGGTAGAAGAGATATTACTGCTTTATAAATGATCTTTAAAGATATATTCCAATAAACCATCATTTTGGGACCATATTTGTTATCAAAATGTTGACACCTTTGATACCAGCACTTTAATATCCTGTGGAATAATGAAATTTCTGCTCAACATAGATTTATTTTTGTCTTTCCAGTTTGATAGCTGAGTATTACTTTGGAAGCAGGGAACGGAATTATTGTTTTTGGCCTCTGTTCAGAGAGAGATTCTAAACAGATTTCCTCTTTGAGCCCACAGCATTCCCCCAGCATGAGCTGAGAGTGCCAAAGGAGAGGGTCATTCTGTATAAAGGCCAATCTTTTTTCTCTTGTTTTTGCTGGGCAGTTCCATTTTTAGGGGAATGTGCTATGAACTAGACTTGAAGTGTTAGGTTTCTCAGCAGCAGCTGACACTAAACAACAATAAGAACTGGAGAGATGGAAGGTGTTCTTTGGATCGAGTAAAGTGTACCAGAATCCTTGCTGGCCTGATTGTTTCATTTGATCACATATGAGTTGTTGGCATTCTGGATCCCCAGGGAGGAAGACTGGCTCACACCTTGATTTATTTTTCTCTGGCTCACTTCACAACTTACTTAAGAATCAGTGATTTTTTTGAATCACAAGAATAGACAATAATCCACTTTATTGAAAAAACTGTCAAGATTTATTCTCATATTGGGAGTCACTGATGGAGGCATCTGTTGAGCATTTTTACATGCTAAAAACTTTTGTTCCAGGCATTAGCATTCAAAGATATGACATTTATCATATAATGCTCATATTTGAAAAAAAACATCAACCCATAATGTCTTATTACTGGCTATGTACATAATCACTAAACTCAGTACAATTGAGGAATAGACTTATGATATATGCCATTTATGTTGGCACATAAATATACATGTCACTAAATTGTTAGGTATGTAATCTGGGTTGGATTTATTTATCTCAAATTAATATAAATTCCTTGAGAAGTGATCATTATAAAACTAGATGACCAAATGTCTCAACACATTGTTTCTTCTAGTTTTTTCAAGCATTATTAAATCAAATCTGCCATCTACTCTGCTTACATTTCTAAGGAGAACCCTTGAGCCACCCTTCCTTTTATCTTATGGTTTCATGTATGGTGACAATGTCAAGAATGATGATTCACTTCCTCCAGAGGTATTTATATTTGCTAAGCGCTTTCAGTTCTATTTCCATGATCCTACGACCTGCCAGCCTCATTTTTCAAGCACTAGAAGATGAGTGACCTGAGAATGTTGTGGTTATTAGTACTTTCTAACCCCTTTAATACTACTCTACCAACATCATTTCATTTACAGGACTGAGGATGGTTGGTAGGTTGGTTGATCATTGTTTTTCCTTAAGGAGAACAAAAATGATCATGATACTGAGGTCAACATACACTTTGTGACTGATCAGAGCTTGGAAGGCTCTCTCATAGGTCAGGTACAAATTGTACAAATATTTAGGTTGAGATGTTTCTAAATTTGCTCATCTCACATTTGTTGTGAAATGCTACTGAGGACAATTTCTTAGCTGAGGAATTCATCATCAAGGCATCAGCCTATTGGTGCAAGCATTTCCATTCTTAGGACTAGTTCTCAGAAAGCATACAGAGAATCTTAAAAGAACAACATTTTAATACATAGAACCAGCCACAACTTTAAGTCTATTGGCATGATTCAGGGGTGAAATTTTGGAGTAGGACACTGGAGAGTCATTTAAAAATGCAAGCTTTTAGTTTAACTGAATCATGAATTGAAAAAAAAAACAAACAAGCTACAAACATTATATCACTTAATTTTATCGTCTATGTCTGGACTTGTGATTTTTTTTTTTGATCTAGCGATCTCCCAGTAATGACGCTCCTCTATTAATGCAGATCAGAAACTCATCATTAACTTACCACCTGAAAGAATTAATTGCCTTGAACACTGAATGAGCAAGGTCAAACATTGTGTAGGTAAGAGGTAGGCTTTGAACCAAGTTCTTCCATTCTCCAAGGCTAAGCACTCCATTTTTTTATATTCCTGCTACTTCTTCACAATATAACAAAATGGTTCATGATGTAAGTTATGTGGCATATCATTTTTGTGATTGAGAAAGAGCAAAAGGAAACACTAAAAAGAGATAAGAATAAGAACCCTAAAAAAGCTGTAGAGAGAACAAGAACCTTGAATCATCCTAAAAAGAGCTGATTTAAGAAAAAAATTGACTTACTGGTTTTCTAGACCTCTAGGATTTACAGAGGTAAAGCACCTCTCCAGGACATGAAGGTTTTCTAATGCCCTAAACAGCTAATGCCTTCACGCTTAGAATATCTTGTATCTAAGTACTTTATATATGAATATTTATTGACTTTATATGTATGTGATATCAATAAAGGTTGTTTCATCATTCGCATTTTCCCTAGTGCTAGCACAGTGCTGATCATAGAGTAATCAATAAATATTGTTGATTGATTGATCCTAGGAAGTTCATCATGATACTTTTACCATGCTCCCCTCTACATTACTCTTTGCCTTGGTTCTTCTACCATCAGTTATTTTTTTTTCCCTTTTAGCTACTGCAGAAGACCCTCATAAGAACCAAGCATAGAGAGGCAGCCTTGGCTTAAGTATTACAGAACTATGAAACAGTTACCTCTTTAATGATGACTTTATTGTTTCCTTGAGAATGTACAACCTTGTCATCACCCTGTCTTCCTCCCACTATTTCACAATCTGGACTTACTGCTGTTGGGTTTAGTATCACCAAGGCAAGTTCTAAGAGAATTTGGCCTTTGGCAAATTAAAGTGAGCTCTCGTTTCTTTCCTTTCATAGGGCAGAGAATAGGTCTGAATAAGAGAAAACTTAACATTTACTCTTATTAGCATCTATTCATCTAGGGAAAATCCTATTACAAAATAGGGAACAGAGTCAGAGGCATGGCCAAAAGATCAATGATTTAGAGCTGGAAGGGACCTTGCAGATCAGAAGTCTTCCTCTTATTTTAGAGATGAATAAATTGAAGCCCAAGATGCATGCAATGACTAAAACAGCAAGTCCCAGAGCCAGGATTCCATCTCAAATCCTCTAATTGGCTCCAAATTTGTGTTTTCCACTGTACCACAATGACTCATGAGTCATGCAAATGAAAATTTTGTGATGTAAGAAAGTAGCTATAGAAAATATGAGATCCATAATCTGTAAGTACCCAGTTAAAAATAAGGGGCAATTGGGAAAAGTGAATGATAGACTAGGAACTGCTCAGTAAGCAAGGACTGAGAAAGAAGAGCAATATGTGGCTGTTGAATTCATGAAAGCAACTTTGGAGTTTGAATTTATAAATTGAGTCCATGTGTAAAATCATGAGACCGGCAGAAAGTTGGGGCATCCAAAGATAAACATAAATAAAGCAGTTGATTTAATTTCTTATTGACAAAAATGGTAAAGACTGGCCAGTGCTTCTATTGGCCTGCAGTCCAAGCTATTTGTGTCTTTCATAAAGACCCTAAAAAAGGTTAGGAAAAGAATCTAAATAAGAAAATTCATTAGTGAGTTAGAGAGTGAAAAACATTGATTACAACACACACACACACACAATCTTGGTTAGTATGCTGAGTAACGAAAGAAATAAAAGGAAGACTTTTATGAAAAGATACCAGAAAGAATAGTAATAGACAAGCTATCAATGAGGAAAGCTACTTAATTAGTTATGACTGTTAGAGATAGAGGATTAGTGATTCTGCAATTTTTTTTAAAAGTTGTAATTTAATATACTTTGAGAGGCAGCAGGCTCCTGAGGATGCTGCAGCTACATCTATTGTATGTCCAAAAAATGAAGATTCCTGAATGCAAAGTCCTTGGCATTGACAAGTGTTTCAACAATAGAAACTGATAAGATTTTATCAATCGGAATGACATTAAAGGAGCATTACAATATATTTTGCTGCTGTGCCTTAAGGACCACAGGCCTTTTTAATTGAATTTGTAGCTGAAACCTTCAACATATGTTGTCTCCCCCAAATAATATGAGTTCCCTGAGAGCAGAAACTTCCTTCCTTTTCTATTCATATCCCTATAACTTAGCATTCTGCTTTAAACATAGAAAGTACTTAATAAATGCTTCATCTATCCATCCATCGACCCACCCACCCATCCATCCATCCATCCATCCATCCATCCATCCATCCATCCATCCATCCATTTTGGATAGAGAGCTGACTTGAGAGTCATGAAAGCCTAGATTTAAATCCTACCTCTAAGATATATGGTTGTCTAACTCTGGATAAGTGACATATCGTCTCATTGTCCTAGACAACTCTTTCTGACCAGAAATTACAGAGTAAGAGCCAATCTGCTTTTAAAGAGGGAATCCTTCCCTGAGAGTCCTCTATGCCAATGAAATGGAAGGCAACCTCTACTATAACTCTAACAGGCCTATCTTGATTTCTTCTAGAGGAAAAGTTTGAAGCCCATAATGGTAAAATGTCAGACCATTGATGACAGGCAAATAGAATGGAGGAACAATTTTGTCTCTTCTCTAATTAATATTCAGGGTTATTTGTGCCAGCAGGTGTGGTGGTAGCCATTTCATGTAACAGTTGATAGTCTTTCTTAAGGATATGTAATGACCATGTTCATATGGCAAGGTTAATTGAATTGCATCAGTAAGTACATTTGGCTTCTTCTTAGAATGGACATAGGTAGGTTTATTTATTCCCCTTCTATTTGCTGCTATGGGAGTTTTGTCCAAAAGGTTATCTTGTGGTGGATGTCTCCAAATGTCCCACTGTGTTGATGCAGCCCCATTTTTTCACTTCTTAATGTTTCCAAATCTTCTACTTTCACCTTAGGGGAAGCCAGAAGTCCAGCATAATATTTAGGGCTTTTGGTGGACTGTAAACCACTTATTTGCCTTTTAGAGAAGTTGGAACAGCAATTTTAAAATTAGAATTTGAAACAGAAGAGAGGAGATAAAGCAGAAAGAACAAATAGGAACTATGGGCTCTTGTCCTGGATCTGCTGTTAGCAAGATACTTTATCCATTTGCAAGCTTCTTCTCCACTGCCATTATTCTAGCACCATGTGGTGAACTGAAACAGAAATTCCATGATTAATTCTTTATTAAGAGGGGCATCTGAAGCCACTGTTACTATATTTTAAGTCCTTTTAAGACTTAAAACACTGATAACTGAGTTTAAATGAATGAAGATACTAGCTGTTCCCATTTTCTGAGGACCTTTTTTTTTTTGAAAATTTAATTTAATTAGTCAATTTAGAATATTTTTCCTTGGTTACAAGGAAAAATATTCTTTTCCTCCCCACCTCCTTTCCTGTAGCCGACCCTCAATTCCACTGGGTTTTACATGTGTCCTTGATCAAAACTTATTTTCATGTTGTTGATGTTTACATTAGGGTGATCATTTATAGTCTACCTCTCCAATCATATCCCCATTAACCCATGTGATCAAGCAGTTTTTTCTCCTGTGTTTCTGATACCACAATGTATCAGTCTCTGTATATAATTTTCTATTAGTTATGCTCCTCTCACTCTGTATCAATTCCTGGAGGTCATTCCAGTTCACATGGAGTTCCTCCACTTTATTATTCCTTTGAGCACAATAGTATTCCATCACCAATATGTACCACAATTTGTTCAGCCATTCCCCAATTGGAGGGCACCCCCTCATTTTCCAATTTTTTGCTACCACAAAGAGTGTAGTTTTGTGTATTCTTGCACAAGTATTTTCCCCCATTATCTCTTTGGGGTACAAACCCAGCAGTGCTATGGCTACATCAAAGGGCAGACAGTCTTTTAATGCCCTTTGGGCATAGTTCCACCAGCAATGCATTAATGTCTCAACTTTGCCACATACCCTTGAACATTTATTACTTTCCTTTGCTGTCATTTAGCCAATCTGCTATGTGTGAGGTGATATCTCACTCTGATTATAAGAGATTTAGAACACTTTATAGTGGTTATTAATAGTTTTGATTTATTTATTTGAAAATTGACTATTCATGTTCCTTGCCCATTTATTAATTGGAGAATAGCTTGATTTTTTTTGTACAATTGATTTAGCTCTTTATAACTTTGAGTATTTAGACCTTTGTCAGAGGTTTTTGTTATAAAGATTTCCCCCCAATTTGTTGCTTCTCTTCTAATTTTGGTTGCATTGGTTTTGTTTGTATAAAACCTTTTTAATGTAATGTAATAAAAATTATTTATTTTACATTTTGTGATTTTTTTCTAACTCTTGCTTTGTCTTAAAATCTTTCCTTTCCCAATTATATGACATGTATGTTATTCTGTGTTCACCTAATTTACTTATAGTTTCCTTCTTTATATTCAAGTCATTCACCCATTCTGAGTTTATCTTAGTGCAGGATGTAAGATGTTGATCCAAACCCAGTCTCTCCCATACTCTCTTCCAATTTTCGCAGAAGTTTTTATCAAATAGTGGATTTTGGTCCCAAAAACTGGGATCTTTGAGTTTATAATAGATGTCTTGCTTAGGTCACTTACCCCAAGTCCATTCCTCTGATCCTCCTTTCTGTCTCAGCCTACTGGCTATTGTTTTGATGACCACTGCTTTAGAGTATAGTTTGGGATCTGTAACAGCAAGGACACCTTCCTTCACATTTTTTTTTCATTATGTCCCTAGATATCCTTGATATTTTGTTCTTCCAAAAAAACATTGTTATGTTTGTTTTTTTTTTCTAATTCAGTAAAAATGTTTTTTGGGAGTTCGATAGGTATGGCACTAAATAAATAAATTAGTTTGGGAAGGATTATCATTTTTATTATGTTAACTCATCCTACCCATGAGCAATCAATGTTTTTTCAATTGTTTACATCTAGTTTTACTTGTGTGGAGAGTGTTTTGTAGTTGTGTTCATATATTTCCTGTGTTTGTTTTGGTAGAAAGATTCCTAATTATTTCATATTGTCTAGGGTGATTTTAAATGGGATTTCTCTTTTGAATTCTTGCTGCTGAGATGTTTTGAAAATATATAGAAATGTTGATGACTTATGTGGGTTTATTTTATATCCTGCAACTTTGCTAAAGGTGTTGGTTATTTCTACTAACCTTTTAGTTCATTCTCTAGGATTCTTTAAGTAGACCATCATATCATCTGCAAAAAGTGGTAGCTTGGTCAGATTTGTCCTTTAGTGATGTTGGTTGGGTGTCAGTGGGAGTGGTCATTTAGAGAGAAGAAAGACAAGATAGGTGACTATTTTTATCAACCAGGAAGGAGCAGAGAAGAATTTGAACTACAGTGGATGCTGGGAGAGTAGAGATAAAAATTGGTGATAGAGATGTTGTTGAGATAAAATCAGTAAGATTTACCAACCAATCAAATATTCAGGCTGAGCAAGCCTAGATAATTGAAATTGATGCCAAAATTGGAAACTTTGTTGATCAGAAAGATTATGGTTCCCTCCCCATTTCCTGTGTTTATAGGAAAGTTAATGTGATATAAGGTGGTACCTCAGAGTCATTTTAATTTTACATATGACATATGCTGGAGGGGATGAGGGAAAATAGCTGCACTAGTGAACTTTTGGTAGAGTAATAAACTGGTCCCATAACTCTGGAGAAAAAATTTGGAGCTATACTCAAAGGCTTATAAAATTGTGCATACCCTTTAACCCAGCAATATCACTACTAGATATGTATCCCAAAGACATCAAAGAAAAAGAAGGACTCAGATGTATCAAATATATTTGGCAGCTCTTTTTGTGACATCAAAGAATTACAGATTGAAGAGATGCACTTTGATTGGGGAATGATTCAACAAGCTGAGACATATGATTGTGATGGATTATATTGAAGGCAGGGACTGTCTTTTGCCTCTTTATGTATCCCCAGTGATTATCACAATGCCCAGAATATAGTAGATGCTTAAAAATGTTTATTGATTGAGAAATTCTAGTAGAACTTTCTATAATTTCTGGTGACAATGGCCTGATCTTATTAGGTAGATTTTTTTTATTATCCCTTCTTTCCACTAGTGCAAAGATGATTAATGCATTCATATAAATGAGAAAATGGGAGCCATCTAAGCCTAGGAAGAAATCACTAAGAGAGCAGAGTTGTTTTGAAAGTGAAAGCTTTACCAGAGGGCCATGTGATCAATTTGTATTGGCCTTACCAGGGAGTTTATTTGTAATCCATCTCCTCCATTTATGCCAGATTCTCTTGACATGCTGCCAGTAACAGAAGAAATGTGTATTGATCAAATTCAGAATACTGATAGGCATGTAATGTTGAACTTTTCCTTTTAGTCAGGAGAATCTCAGTGACTTAACAACTGCCACCCTATTTCAAATGAGATTTGGAAATTCCTGGGGACCATTGGATGGGAAATCTAGACAAGTGATATTTTATGAGCCACTCACAATTTAAATGTTATCTTCATTCAGTAAACAGTTAATGAATTCTCTAAGATTTAATTATGTTAAGGCATAAATGTTGAATTAGCTTGGGTAAAAGTGGAAAAATAGGAAAAGAGTCTATTGTGATATTAAGTATAAAAAAGTTGGATTTGATAAAATTACACAAGAAATGAATGAAAAAAGATTTTTTCATACATAGAAATGATCCAAAAGGTATGTATTGTGAAGTCTACTTATTAATAAAACTTCCACTCAATCTAAAACATATTATTAGTTATATACTATAATCAGGAACATTTCTCCCCTTTCTTAAGGATTTTTAGCACTTGGATCAACATGTTCTCCTGCCAAATATCTTCTTGTACATTAGTGGAATAATTAAATATTAACATTGGTGTGAGGCTCCCTCTACTTCTTGAACTTCATGAGTCCTTAGTCTTGTTAAATTCCATGAACCATTCCTTCACTCGATCTCTGGATTGTGAATCTTAAAATTTCTCAGACTTTACCTTGGAACATTATCTTAAGGTTATGGTTAAGGTTATTCCCCATTTAAACAATGGAGGTACTTGGTCAGGAATGTATTGGGAACTCTAACATTATTCCACCCATACTTAGGCATACTTTAGGGGAAGATAAAGTTGTAAACTCCTTACTGAACAATGAAAAAGTACTTAACTCATACTTAGAGTGAGGCAAAAGCCCTTAAGCTAGGTCTATTTTTAGATATAATACAAAAGGGTGCTAAGTACCTATTAAGGTCAAATTAATCACTAAAAGGTCAGGCAACTTGCAAGGGACAACCTTAGCAAAGAGGTGTGAAATACTCAGAAGTTTTAGTCTACCCAGAGAATGTGATAACAAGATGTGAATTAAGAAGGTGATAGGATAAGATGTAAACTAAGAATGGGCTGTCCTAGGAAAAGCATCTACTGTGATTGGTAGACTTGAAAATTTAGGGGAGGTGACACAAGAGAAATTTCTCTTTAAAAGGAGCTGTCTGAACCAGTTCAAGTGAGTTCGATTTAGTTCAGCTTTGGTAGCTGAATTGGAGGAAAGGAGTCAGAGGAGGCTGCAGGGTCTCTGAACACCAGAGTTTTGCTTGGAATGATCTTGTGGTGAGTGATTAAATATTGACTTAGTTTCTCTCTTAAAGAGAAAAGGCCTAGGCCATTGGCCTAGGCCCTAGCCTTTTCCTACTATTTCCTCTTACTCTGTCCCTTTCCCTTTTCTAAATTCCTTCATTTATATTAATTAAAATTTCCATAAAACCCAGCTGACTTGGGTATTTCATATTTGAGAATTTTCCCCATGGCGACCACTTATTTTTGATATAAAATCAAGACACAAAAATTATCTTTATGGTTTGGGCAATTCACAGTTTTGAAACTCATATTTTCATGGTCACAGGATATCATTATTAACCGCAAGTGTTTCAATTTCTTAATTAGAAATACTTATATTCCTCTATGTGCCTATAACCTTTTATAATTCCATTTTCCTCTATGCCTTTTCCTCCCAAAACCAATTCTTTGTACACATTAAGACCTCCAATGACTATACCTTAAAGTACTTTATGATGTTATTATACATGCTTTGACTTTACTTTCTTCTCTTTCCAATCTCAGTCCTATGATTAGCCATTTCAACACTATTCTGTTCTCTACTCTTGAATTCCTTAGCCTCTTGTTTAATTATTATTAATCCCTGATCAAACTTCTGCTTTGGATTACTGCCACCATTGGCCTCTTCCACTCCTTCTCACTGGTTATTGAATGAAGTCAGAGGAAATCTCCCAATTGTGCTTGATTGAGTATATTGAAAGTCAGACTATCGTACTTTAACTTGAACCTCACAATACAGTTTAGTCTTTTCATTTCTGATGGATTCCTTAGCTCTCTCTCCAAAGAAGCAATTTTAAACTGTCTCTTCCCACTTATTCCCTCTGTTAGCTGAGGACCTTGCTTCTTATGTTTCAAAATAAAATTGATTGTTTTATGTGAATTCTCTCACTTTGCATTCTTTTAATCTTAAACCTCCTTGACATTCTCTACTCCTTTCTCTACTATTTGATGAAGAGGTCCCCTTCTTTTTTGCCAAGGCTGATTCTTCTTCATATATGTTTGATCCTATCCTCTCCCATTTTCTTGAAAAGATTACAACCTCACTGATCACCTACCTTTGTTGAATCTTCATTTTATATTTCTCTCCATATTGATTCTTTATCTAGTGAATCCATAAATGCCCAATAGTCATAATTTCTTAGAAAAACCCTTCAGTTGACTGTGCAATCCCTTCAAAGTCTTATACTATACCTCCCCTCTCTTAGGCAAAGTATTTGAAAGAATATCTCATGTTCTATTTCTCTTAAATCTTCTTCTCACTCACTATTCTATGCTTTGCAATCCAGTTTCTGACTTCCTCAGTCATCTGCACCTACTCTCAAAAATTTCCAACACATTCATCATAGTCAAATATAATGATCTCTCATTCTTCATTCTTTTTGATTATTTACCGCACTTGTTATTGTTGACTACCTCTTCATGGATACACTCTCTCTTCATTTTTTTATGATGCTACTCTGTCCTGCATCTTCTTCTCTGTCTGACTTCTCTAACTACTTTGCTGGCTCATTAACCATATCATACTGGATTCTGAACGTTCTTAAGGTTCTCTCCCAGGGTCTCTTATATTGCCAAATTCTTGATATCTTTAGATTTAAGTCTCTTAGATTTAAATATCATCTCTATGCAAATCTCCTCCAGTTGTATATATCCAACCTCATTTTACTCCCAATTTCAATTTTGAATAATTGTCTATTGGGAATTTCAAACTAGATGTTCCAAAACAGCTCAAATTCAATCTGTCCAAAACTGAGCTCATTATCTCTACCTACTGCCCTCAATTCTGCAAACATCCCCATTTGATAAATTTTCTTATTTCTATTAAAGATACCAACATCATTACCAGTCTTTCATAATTTCAGCACTATCATTGACTCTTCACTCATCTTCACCTCACATATGGAATGTACGGGGTATTCCAAGAAGACTGACTAACACCTTTGTTGTGAGGGCTTGCTTAGCCATTTCAGAGCTGTTCAATCACCTCTGGAGACTACTTTTTACCCAGCTCTCACCTATGTCTTCCAGAACCTGTAACATATGTATTGGCCATACTCTGGTAAACCCTGCAGATGGGCAAGAACAGATTGAGAGTAATCAGAAGTCTTGTTGATGAGTTAGTGGGATGTCTACCCAGAATTTGTGAAGACTTCCCCCTTTAGAATGGGTGGATGAGAACAATTTGTTTCAACATGCATGAAAGTGGCTGAAGCTGGTGCTGTGAAATGCTTAGGGCTTGGTCAGACATCAAAAACACTGCATCCCAAGTCATTGCCAGTCATTCTGACTTTGGTCTTGTCACTGGACTTTGATGAATCTGCAAGAGAGAGTGAGACTGACAACTTCTGGGCAACTGTGCCTCACTTAAATCTAGTTCATGTGAAAGTCAATACATAAGGTCATGATGTCATTGGTCCTCTTCAAAAATGAAAGATGTACAACAACTTCACTTATCCAATCAGTTTCCAAATTTTTCTATTTGTAACTCCATAGCATCTCTTCTATCTGATCTCAACTCTCCAAAAAAAAAGCTTATTCAAGTCATCATCATCTCTGGCCTAAATGATTTCAGCACAGTACTAATTGATTTCCTGATTCAAGTGTCTTCCTGCTCCAGTCCATTTATCCATGACCATCAAAGATATTTTCTGTAAGTGCAAATTAGACCATGTGACTCCCCTTCTCAGTCAGTTTCAATGGCTACTTATTGCTTCTTAGGATAAAATATAAATGGGTTATTTTAACTTTTAAATCTCTTCATAGCTTTGCCTCCCAATTATCTTTCCAGATTCATTAAACGTCATTTCTCTTGCATTCTGAAATCCAGACAAACTGGACTTCTCTTGGTTTCTTTCATATGACATTTTATTTTCCATCTCTTTCACTTTGTACTGGCTGTCCTTATGCTTGGAATTTACTCCCTCCTCAACTCCTTCTCATTAAATCCTTTTCTATCTTTAAGATACAAAGCAAGCAATGCTTTCTACAGGAAGCTTTTCCCAGTCTTTCTTCAAAATTATGTTTTTAAAAATTTTATATTTACTTGTAAATATAATCTTTATATTTATTCTGTATATATGTACATATATATATTTGCCCAGGGGCTTGACTTATCCATTAGCATGTAAGCTCTTTATAAGTAGGGATTTTTTTCATCATATTTGTACCTCTTGGGCAAATCAGTGATATATTTGCCACACACATATAATTTGTGATAATTTAGCCCATTACACATGTGACTGCTTTGCCAGAAAGAAGTAGTTAGACTTCAAGCATTTGACTAAGTGAGGGAGATTTCCCTGTTAATGTTCTCCTTAAATGCTTTGATGATTTTGAAAACTAGATGGACACTAAATATCTCATCCTCAGTTTCAAATAACTCAACTTTAGGGAAATCTGAATAGGAAAAGAAAGGAAATTATCTTTTTTCAGGTGTTAGTATCGTAATAGTTACTAGTAAATTTAGTTTACAATACTTGTTCTTAAAACAAGTTTTTACATTTGTATAGAAATTTGTGATAGATTTACACAGGAATTATCTCCAAACAATCTTATAATGAAGATAATACAAACATTCTCATTCCCACTTTGCAGTTAAAGAAGGTTTAGGGAATTAAAACAATTGCCTATAGTCATAAGGTCAAGAAGTAGGAGAGTTGGAGTTCAAATTAAAGTCTTTTGACTGTGTTACACTTCTTTCATGCCACCAATGGACAAAGTACCCATTGACTACAGCCTGCCTTTATGTAAAGGTAGGTGAGGTGACTATATATGATCTTTACAGAATCAAAAAAAAGGTTAGCTCTTTATGGGAGCTTGGAGGTCATAGAGTTATAGATTTAGAGCTTGAACAGACCTTAGATATGTTTTAGTCCTATCCGTTTCATTTTTGAGATGAGAAAATCAAAGCCAGGTACAATCAAATGTAATGGACTTCTCTACTAGCAGCAATGCAATGATCCAGGACAATTCTGAGGGACTTATGAGAAAGAACTCTACCACATCAAGAGAGAGAACTGTGGGAATAGAAACACAGAAGAAAAACAACTGCTTGATCACATGGGTTGATGGGGATATGATTGGGGATGTAGGCTCTAAACGATCACTCTACTGCAAATATCAATAATATGGAAATAGTTCTTGATCAATGACATGTTAAACCCAGTGGAATTGCTTGTTGGCTATGGGAGGGGAGTGGGAGAAGGGATGGGAAAGAACATGATTCATGTAACCATGGAAAAATATCCTAAATTAATTAAATAAACTTAAATTCTAACCAAAAAAGAGAAAGAAAATCAAAGCCAGAGGCTTACAGGATTTCCCAAATGTCACACAAGTAATCAGAGCCAGTGACTTGAACTTGGGTTATCTCATTTGGAATCAATTAGTAATCATTTCACTTTACAAATGAGACAATTTAGTGTCCTCCAACAGGTGACCATCTTAAGTAGTATATGAATATGAATAAAAGTAAAAAAAGAAATGATAAAACCTACTTTCATAGAGGAAGACAACACAATGAAGAAAAGGGGAGAGTGGAGAAGATACCTTACACGGGGGAATAGAGGAATCTAGATTGTAACTTGGTGAGAAATGAAGAGATGCCTAGACCAGGCACTCACTCACAAATGAAGATTCTGGGAAGAATCATGACTATCTTATGTGACTAAATCTATTCTAGCTGACCTGTGGAGATAAGGAAAAATCCCTGCATTTCAAAGTAATTTTGTTTATTTTGGCTCTGCTAAGTAACTTTCAAATTAGTCTATGTCCTTAGGAATGGAGCATGGTGTGAAAATGCCTGTGACTAAGACTAAATAGTGAATGAGTACCAAAGGTTTATTGATTTTGAAATGAGCTGTTTAGGTTAAAGCAATATAGACTTAAGAGCAACGAAAAGGGAAATTGCCACTGGAATTGAGAAGATGTGGGGATCCTTTTCCCTGAACTCCTTCTCAATCTTAGCATAACTTTTTGTTGAATCTGTATTCCCATATTTATCTCAGACTTAATGAAATTACTAAAGCACTGTTGCATGGTGCATTGGAAGAGGTAGGCATCATTTTAGTGGTGTTCTTTAAAGGCAGGAGTAGAGTTTCCTTTTTCTCTTTGCTATTTGACTTCTGAGTCAGAGTTCCTCCCTTGTGTGACCAAAGAGAGAAAGTGCCTGATTATTAGAATTTAGAAGATTCTTAGCAATTTCATTTCAGATCCAGAAAGAACTGACTTTTACCATACCTACGTATTTTGTGAGCAGAGCAGCTCCAGACAGAGACAGAGTGGATAGTCATCTCAGACATAACTTGTGGGGCCACCAGAAAGATCTTCCCCAAAAGAGCCCCAAACATTTGTTTATGAATGATGTCTGAATTTCTACCATTATTAAATTTTGTTCATTTTTGTGGGTTTTACAGTCCTATTCAAATATAAACCCTCCTTTGATGAAGGAACACATTAATTTCCCCCCCCATTCTTTTATATTGGGAAAAACTTGCTGAAAGAAAATTTTGATAGGAGAAAAGATGGAAAAATGAAGGGAGCACCAAACCCCAATGCCAGAGAGAGTAAAGAGAAGGAACTGAGAACTCAGAAGTATGACAGACTGAGAGGTAGGAGGCAGCCCAAGATAAACAACCTGATTCACAATTTGGCCCAAGGCCTGCTCTGCTGGGAAATTACCACTTCTTCTTTTTTTTTTTTTAATGAAAAGAGCAGATGAACTCTTAGTCTAAACAACATTCTTTATTGCCTTATTTAGTGAATCTTCCCAAGGTAAGAGTTAAGTTAAATGATAGTGGCAAGTAGTACTTCTTACATTTTTTTTTTACTCATGTCCTGAAAATGTTTTGCTCTCTCAAGCATGGAAATAGCATAAAGATAAATTTAAAGGGTCCAGTCACCCAATTAGAGTTGAAGTCATTTACCTTTATGTCATTCCTCTCATACTGAAGAAGCCATGCTCTCAGGGGATTAGGAGCAGAGGAAGACTACAACAAAGAGGAGATCCTTTAGGTGAAAAAAATTTAAAATATTGTTGGATATATGTATATATTATATATATATATATGCACGTCTATGCATATGTGGTATATTTCTAGAAAGAATATCTTTATATATTTCTGTACACACACACAAATACATGCACACATTTATGTGTATGTGTGTCTAGAAACAGTTGATACCAGCGTCCTTGTGTAGGAATCAATGAGAATTGGTAAAAAATAGTCTGTGAGACTCCAAAACAATTTTGGGGAAAAATGAGGGACTTGGGGGAAAAAAGAAAAACAAGCCCAGTCAAACCTTGCACTAAGTGAAGAAAAAAATTAAACGCCAGAGAAGATAGTGAGTGGTGTGAAGAATGATGCAGACAGGCATGGGAAAACAGGCAAATAAGTTACAGGAGTTGCTGGTTCAGAACATTTGGCAGTGCCATTCTCACTCCTGATGATCATCTTGTTGATGGAAACAATTCAATGTAAGATTAAGTTATTTCAGACAATATTGCTATTACCACCACTCTCCTAATCATCTGCCCTGCCTTGGTAACTTTAAGTTGGATGTACAGATTTGGGAGCTTATTTGATTAAAAGTTCATTTCAGGGGAATGCTGCCTGGGAAACTGTCTGCTAGCCTATTACTCATTAAAAGCGACATGAGTTGAAAGAAGACGATTGTTGTTGGTTCAGAGGCAGCGGCTTATTGATTTGTTTTCTACATTTTCCTATTCCCTCTCAATACTGAAATTAGGTCTCTAGTCAGGGCTGGGGTTCAGGGTGGCATTTCCTTTTAGTGGCAGGTCATAAACATTCTGGGGAAGGAAAATCAGCAGCAGAGCAGGCAGGGAATAAACAGATGTACATTGTGGCATTTTCTCCTAAAGGGGACTTGGGGGATACTTTAATTGTTACACACAGCAGTGAAAATGCCTGAAAGGATTACAGTAAAATACTTCATGAATATGTATTAAAGTGGTAAATAAGAATGGCTGGATGTATCTGTATCTTTGGACTCAACTGATATCCTTCCAGGGGACAGAGAGCCTAATTGGGGTTTGGGGAAGGCAAAGTTCTTACAGCCACATGTGCTCCTGAACCTGGAGATTTTGTTATTCTCCCTCCAAATTGAAATTATATTTTACTATTCCCTCTGCATTCATTTTGTTTGTGCCACTTACTTTTATTGCCCAGAGTCCCCTTTTGAGTAGGTTGTTGCTATTGACCTTTTGAAAAAAAGCTCTCATGCCTTGGATCTGTTGGACAAGTCCTTGGTGGATGAGTATGTGGAGGATGTAAATAATGAAGTGGTGATGGAAAGGTGACAGGCTACTGTTGACTGAACCTTTCCTCTTTTCCTCTGGACAATAAACATGCATGCAGAAATGATGCAGAAGAGTAACCAGTATAGGACAGTTTGGGTTTTGTCCCAGGAAGTGATATCTGGAGTGATCCTCCCATTCCCCTCTCCATTATTCAAGCTTCTTCTTCCAAATTCTGATTTCTGACTAAGGGAATTGACTTGCCACCTGATCTAGGGACTCTTACCACCTGATATGTTCAGTATTAGCTATGTTTTTTAGTAAAAACAGAGCATGCTTTCCATCTATCAAGTGGGCATTTGCTTTGACTCTCTCCCATCCTTGAATGCTCTCTTTCCTTATCTCTACCTTCTTGCTTCCTACAAGCCTCAGTTAAAATTATACTCTCTGCAGAAAGTCTTTCTCGACTTCCTTATGTTCTCATACCTCTAACTTTTTTTGATTATCTTCAATATACCCTGTCTCTCCCATTAGACTGTGAAGTTCCTTGAGAAAAGGGATTATCTTTAACTTTCTTTGTAGCCTTAATGCTTGGCACAATGCCTGGCACATAACAGTTTCCTAAAAATGCTAATTCAAATTTATATTCACCCTTCAGCATCTTTCACATTAAATGATAAACAAAATTAGGTGGTGCAGTGGATAGAGAGTGTGCAGCCTGTAGCCAGGAAGACTTTTCTTCCTGAAGTCAAATCGGGCCTAGACACTAACTGTGAGACTGTTGGCAAGTATCATAACCCTCTTTGCCTCAGTTTCCTCTTTTGTAAAATGAGCTTGAGAAGAAAATGGCCAACTACTTCAGTGTCTTTGCCAAGAAAACTCCAAATATGGTCATGAAGAGATAGATACAATTGAGACAATGGAGCAACAGGAAGTTCTTATTTTATTTGGCTCTCCCTTTCCTCTGTTATACTTCATCTATTATTTTTTTTTTTTTAAAGTTTTAATATTATTTTATTTGGTCGTTTTCATACATTATTCACTGGAAACAAAGATCGTTTTCTTTTCCTCCCCTCCCCCCCCCCCCCCCCCCCCCCCCCCCCGCCTTTCCCTCTCCCATAGCCGACGCATGATTCCACTGGTTATCACATGTGTTCTTGACTCGAACCCTTTTCCCTGTTGTTGGAGTTTGCATTATAGTGTTCATTTAGAGTCTCTCCTCAGTCTTATCTCCTCCAACCCTGTGGTCGAGCAGTTGCTTTTCAGCGGTGTTTTTACTCCCACAGTTTATCCTCTGCTTGTGGGTAGTATTTTTTTTTTTAGATCCCTGCAGATTGTTCAGGGAAATTGCATTGATACTTATGGAGAAGTCCATCACCTTCGATTGTACCACAATGTATCAGTCTCTGTGTATAATGTTTTCCTGGTTCTGCTCCTTTCGCTCTGCATCACTTCCTGGAGGTTGTTCCAGTTCACATGGAATTCCTCCACTTTATTATTCCTTTTAGCACAATAATATTCCATCACCAACATATACCACAATTTGTTTAGCCATTCCCCAATTGAGGGGCATCCCCTCATTTTCCAATTTTTGGCCACCACAAAGAGCGCAGCTATGAATATTTTTGTACATGTCTTTTTGTCCATTATCTCTTTGGGGTACAAGCCCAGCAGTGCTATGGCTGGATCAAAGGGCAGACAGTCTTTTATCGCCCTTTGGGCATAGTTCCAAATTGCCCTCCAGAATGGTTGGATCAATTCACAACTCCACCAGCAATGAATTAATGTCCCCACTTTGCCACATCCCCTCCAGCATTCATTACTTTGCATAGCTGTCATGTTAGCCAATCTGCTAGGTGTGAGATGATACCTCAGAGTTGTTTTGATTTGCATCTCTCTGATTATAAGAGATGTAGAGCACTTTTTCATGTGCTTATTAATAGTTTTGATTTCTTTGGCTGAGAATTGCCTGTTCATGTCCCTTGCCCATTTGTCAATTGGAGAATGGCTTGATTTTTTGTACAATTGATTTAGTTCTTTATAAATTTTAGTAATTAAACCCTTGTCAGAGGTTTTTATGAAGATTGTTTCCCAATTTGTTGCTACCCTTCTGATTTTGGTTACATTGGTTTTGTTTGTACAAAAACTTTTTAATTTGATGTAATCCAGATTATTTATTTTGCATTTTGTAATTCTTTCTAATTCTTGCTTGGTTTTGAAGTATTTCCCTTCCCAAAGGTCTGACATGTATACTATTCTGTGTTCGCCTAATTTTCTTATAGTTTCTTTCTTTATGTTCAAGTCATTCATCCATTTTGAATTTATCTTGGTGTAGGGTGTGAGGTGTTGATCTAAGCCTAATCTTTCCCACACTGTCCTCCAATTTTCCCAACAGTTTTTATGAAATAGTGGGTTTTTGTCCCAAAAGCTGGGATCTTTGGGTTTGTCATATACTGTCTTGCTGAGGTTGCTTGCCCCCAGTCTATTCCACTGATCCTCCTTTCTGTCTCTTAGCCAGTACCAAATTGTTTTGATGACCGCTGCTTTATAATATAGTCTGAGATCTGGGACTGCAAGACCCCCTTCCTTTGTATTTTTTTTCATTAATTCCCTGGGTATCCTTGATCTTTTGTTTTTCCAAATGAACTTTGTTATGTTTTTTTCTAAATCAGTAAAAAAAATTTTTGGGAGTTCCATGGGTATGGCACTAAATAGATAGATGAGTTTGGGTAGGATGGTCATTTTTATTATATTGGCTCGTCCTACCCATGAGCAGTTAATGTTCTTCCAATTGTTCAAGTCTAGTTTTAGTTGTGTGGAAAGTGTTTTGTAGTTGTGTTCATATAGATCCTGTGTTTGTCTCGGGAGATAGATTCCTAAGTATTTTATTTTGTCTTGGGTAATTTTGAATGGGATTTCTCTTTCTAGTTCTTGCTGCTGAGCTGTGTTGGAATTATATAGAAATGCTGATGACTTATGTGGGTTTATTTTGTATCCTGCAACTTTGCTAAAGTTGTTGATTATTTCAATTAGCTTTTTGGTTGAATCTCTAGGATTCTTTAAGTAGACCATCATGTCATCTGCAAAGAGTGATAATTTGGTCTCCTCCTTGCCTATTTTGATGCCTTCAATTTCTTTTTCTTCTCTAATTGCTACTGCTAGTGTTTCTAATACAATGTCAAATAATAGAGGTGATAATGGGCATCCTTGTTTCACTCCTGATCTTAATGGGAATGGATTTAGTTTATCCCCATTGCAGATGATATTAGCTGATGGTTTTAGATATATACTGTTTATTATTTTTAGGAATGACCCTTCTATTCCTATGCTTTCTAGTGTTTTTAGTAGGAATGGGTGTTGTATTTTATCAAAGGCTTTTTCTGCATCTATTGAGATAATCATGTGATTCTTGTTGGTTTGCTTGTTGATGTGGTCAATTATGTGGATAGTTTTCCTAATGTTGAACCAGCCCTGCATCCCTGGTATGAATCCTACTTGATCATGGTGGATGACCCTTCTAATCACTTGCTGGAGTCTTTTTGCTAGTATCCTATTTAAGATTTTTGCATCTATATTCATTAGGGAGATTGGCCTATAGTTTTCTTTCTCTGTTTTTGGCCTGCCTGGCTTTGGAATTAGTACCATGCTTGTGTCATAAAAGGAGTTTGGTAGGACTCCCTCTTTGCTTATTATGTCGAATAGTTTGTGTAATATTGGGGTTAACTGTTCTCTGAATGTTTGATAGAATTCACTGGTGAATCCATCAGGCCCTGGGGATTTTTTCTTAGGCAGTTCTTTGATGGCTTGATGGATTTCAATTTCTGATATGGGATTATTTAAGAAAACTATTTCTTCTTCTGTTAGTCTAGGCAATTTATATTTTTGTAAATATTCATCCATATCACCTAGATTGGTAAATTTATTGCCATATAGTTGGGCAAAGTAGTTTTTAATGATTGCCTTAATTTCCTCTTCATTTGAGGTGAGATCCCCCTTTTCATCCTTGATGCTATTAATTTGCCTTTCTTCTTTCCTTTTTTTAATTAAATTAACCAGTACTTTGTCTATTTTGTCTGTTTTTTCAAAGTACCAGCTTCTAGTCTTGTTTATTAGCTCAATAGTTCTGTCACTTTCTATTTTATTAATTTCTCCCTTAATTTTTAGGATCTCTAGTATGGTTTTCTTCTGGGGGTTTTTAATTTGTTCATTCTCAAGTTTTTTGATTTGCATTTCCAATTCCTTGGTCTCTGTCCTCCCTAATTTGTTAATATATGCACTCAGGGATATGAATTTTCCTCTAAGTACTGCCTTGGCTGCATCCCATAAGGTTTGAAAGGATGTTTCGCCGTTGTCATTTTCTTCAACGAAATTGTTAATTGTTTCTATGATTTCTTCTCTAACTAAATGATTTTGGAGTATCATGTTATTTAATTTCCAATTAATTTTTGATTTGGGTCTCCATGTACCCTTGCCGATCAATATTTTAATTGCCTTGTGATCTGAAAAGGCTGCAGTTAATATTTCTGCTTTTCTGCATTTAAGTGCCATGTTTCTATGACCTAGTGTATGATCTATTTTTGTGAATGTGCCATGTGGTGCTGAAAAGAAGGTGTATTCTTTTTTGTCCCTATTTATTTTTCTCCATATGTCTATTAATTCTAATTTTTCTAAGATTTCATTCACCTCTTTTACCTCTTTCTTATTTATTTTTTGATTTGATTTGTCTAAATTTGATAGTGGTTGGTTCAAGTCTCCCACTAATATGGTTTTACTGTCTAATTCCTCCTTCAATTCTCCTAGTTTCTCTATTAAAAATTTGGATGCTATACCATTTGGTGCATACATGTTGATTAGTGATATTTCCTCATTGTCTATACTTCCTTTTAGCAGAATATATTTACCTTCCCTGTCCCTTTTGATCAGGTCTATTTGTACTTTGGCTTTGTCAGATATCATGATTGCAACTCCTGCCTTCTTTCTATCGGTTGAGGCCCAAAAGGTCTTACTCCAACCTTTAATTCTAACCTTGTGAGTGTCAACCCGTCTCATATGTGTTTCTTGAAGACAACATATGGTAGGGTTTTGTGTTCTAATCCAGTCTGCTATTTGTCTGCGTTTTATGGGTGAGTTCATCCCATTCACGTTCAAAGTTATGATTGTTATTTGTGGATTCGCTGGCATTTTGATGTCTTCCCCTAGTTCTGACCTTTCTTCTTTAGCTTTCTCCTTTTGAACCAGTGATTTACTTTAGGTCGGTCCCCCTAGTCCCCTCCCTTGAGATGCTTCCCTTTCTAGCCCGTCCCTTTTTATGCTCCCTTTCATCTATTATTTTTTAAACATTTTTATTTTGTTAAATATTTCCTAATTAATTTTTTAACATTCATGTTTTAAAATTTTGAGCTACAATTTTCCCCTCCATCTCTTCACTCCTCCAAAAACCCTTTGAGAAGGCAAGCAATATGATATTGATTATACCTGTAAAGTTATGCAAACTATATTTTCTTATTAACCATGTTGTAAAAGAAATCACATTAATATGAAACAAGAAAAATAAAGGTTTTAAAACTCATACTTTAATTTCTATTTAGAATTCATCACATCTCCCTGGAGGTGGATAGATTTTTCTTTTTTTATCATGGCTCCTTTGGAATTAAGTCTCTTGGATTATTGTTCTGATGAGGTAGCTAAGTTTTTCACAGATGATCATCCTTACAATATTATTACTGTGTACAGTGTTCTGCTTCTACTCACTTCACTTCACATCAATTCATGTAAATTTTCTCAGGTTTTTTTCATCATTTCTTCTAGCAAAATAGTATTCCATAATAAGTATATACCACAATTTGTTTAGCTATTCTCCAAGTGATATGCATCCCTTTGATTTCTAATTTTTGTCACCACAAAAAGAGATGCTATAAATATTTTTTTCTTTATCTTTTTGTACAATCTCATCATTGTTAAACTCTCCCTCAACCTTGATCTTTTTTGTTTATCATCTCTACCCTTACTCTACTGGAATCTTACCCATGGAATCACTTTGGGCTTTGACAGATCAGCTTTGACCCTATCCATATCCAGGCCTCCTCAAACCCTCTCAGATATCACACCTGACCAAGGAGAGTATCTTTGTTTTATCTCTCTTTTCTGTTTCTTTTTTTACTTCCTCCATGAGAATATAAGTACCTCAAAGGCAGGAAATACCCTGATTATTGGCATTTGTATCCCCAGTGCTTAGCACAGTGCCTGAATATAGTATGTACTTAATAAATCTCCTTCTTCATCTGAGAAGGCTGAAGCTACTGAGAAAGATAGTGATTCTCAAGTATCAGACACCATACCTTCCAGTGCCCTGAAGACAGACCACACTGAAGTTCTTCTGTCTGCTGATTTCACCAGAGCAATCAAAGTGTTCATTAACAAAAAGAAATATGTAGTTTGACTTGTGAGAAAGTAATTAAAAATAAACAGAGATGAGTGAAAAAAAATAAATGCCCTTCTTCCATCTCTGTTTCTATCTCTTATCTCTCTTTCCCTAGCTTTTGCTGTTTGTCCTTTTGTTTCTGTCTTTCTGCTTCTGTCTCTTTCTTTCTTTCTCTCTCACTGTCTTTCTGCCCCCTTTCCTCCTCCCTGTCTGTCCATCTATCTATCCATCTCTGTTTGTCTGTCTGTCTGTCTTTTTCTCTCTGCCTCTCTCTTTATCTAGCTCTGTCTCTCTCTCTGCCTCTGTCTGTCTCAGACTCTCATATTTCTTCCAACTTCTGGTGCTTCCAAAAACCCGACTTTCTCCTGAAGAAGACATCACCTTTCTTAGCACACTTCTCTAAGACTAAAATGGCGTCTTCTTCTTTCCTCTTGTATTTCTCACCCTCAGGGGCAGAAAAAAGGACTAGTATATCCCTTGCTCCTCAGTCTCTGGCAGCCAAGAAAAGGAAGCATCATAATTTAGCCCTCCTCCTCAACCATTGCCTAAATTGTCCATATGTGCTAGCTTTTTTATTTATGGCTCTACTCCTCTTTTCCAAAAGTCTGCCTTTGGATTTGACTCTAAGATTTGATCTGAAGACATCAAGTGAAGAGGAGGGGTTTTCTATCTATGTTCCTGTCATCCAGCTCTCCATACAGGAAGGATCAAATGTTTCTAAGTTCTCTCTGGCCCTGCTATCTTTGAGGTAATTAACCCTTTAGATTTTTAAGGACTTTGTAAAAACCACTGCTAACCAACAGGGGCTTATTATATTAAATAAGAAATGGAATGTCAAATAATATTATCTTTTGTATATAACACATGGAGCCAGGTCTTTCTTAATGTCCCCTAGTGGCTTCTTTTCTCTGATGTAGCATCTTTCTTTTAATTTTCTTAAAAGTTAGTTGGCCATGCTCTTGTCTGGGTTTTGTACTGCTCCTAGCCTTCAGATGCTTAGGCTCTTCCTAGATGAAGCAGAACTAGTTGCCGACAATCCTAGAACTCTCAACTGTGATGAAATTTTACCCCCTCATCTTATCTCTGAGTGTGGGCTCACTGGACAGAGAAGAATCCTTTTCAAATTTTTCTCAAAGGAGAAGCCTTTTCTAGAATAATTCCTCTTTAGTAGCAAAGTAGTATAGTGTCAAGAGTGTTGGTCTTTCAGTTAGGATGCTGTTTCCAGTGCTTCCTCATCTACGAAATGAACATAATCATAGTACCTACCTCACAACAGCAAGCATTAAAAGAGATATTCTTTCCCAAGAATTTGGCAAGCCCCATAGTTATTGGTTTTGCTAGAGTTCTACATTATAAAAAGTATGTTTAATGTACAGCATTAAAATGCATATCTTCCACTAATAGTCAACAAAGCATCATTTGGCATTCCTTTCATTCCCCCTTTAGTGTCTCCCTCTTAACTTTAGTTACCTTTGCCTTACTTTCAGTGATGCATGCCCTCTTTGGAGTAAGGAAGCTTCCTCAGATGACTAAGCTCTTCCTTCAGTATTTTAAAATAAGGATGTGAGCAATACTCAGATTAAAGCACCTATCACAGGAAGATGTCTTTTGGTGTTCCTTATCATGCACAAAGGCATCTTGCCTGCTCCATAAGGGTGTGGGGCTGGCTCTGCATAGATAATACTCAATCTCACTGATTTGCAGTAAATTCATATGTGCTTTCATGTTTAGTTAAATTTAATTTAATTTTAGATTAATTTACCTTACTTTTTTTTCTCTTGCTCTGTATTCCATGAGGAAATTAGAAACAAGTCTGAGTTATACTGGTAATGATTCCTGAGTTTAGACAGTGGGGGCTGAACTATCATTGATTTTGGCTCCTGATCCAAAGATGACTGACCTTCAGGGACACATGAGACCTAACTACATCCTGTCTGGGATGTCACTTTTTCACTGGCTTATTTTTTATCCAGTTTCAACACTAGACATAAAAATTTGATTACATTTTTATTTTTCAAAAGGAGAAAACATTTTTATCAAATATGATTTATATTATTCCACAAATACCACCATCATTTTGAGGTAAATCTTTGAAATCTGAAGAATTCCATCTTCATAATTATTCTTTTATGTATTCTGTTTATATAAGGGTTTCTCCAGTTGCAGGCTGGACAGTATTGTCTCAACTGAAACACCAGGACAACATTCTTTTTTGTAGCTCCCTAATAAGTGTCAAGAAGTTAGGTCTTATTCAAGAACAGAGGGATATCCAATTTTAGAAATGGAGGAGGTCATTGAAATCCTCAAATCTAAACTCTTTATTTTCTTTAAAAAATAAAAATTTGACTAATATTGCTTTTATAATGTTTACATTCTCCCCTGTCTCTCTACATCTTACCTCCCAGAGGGCTATCTCATATAACAACAAGAAGAAATAGATCAAAAGAAAAGAGAGGAAAGAAAAAAAGTGAATCCATTATAAAAGTGAATATATTAAAAATATGACAATAGACATAATGTTCCATATATGTAGACCCTCACCTTTGCAAAAATGTTGAGGGATATGTCTTCTCACATCTTTTCTGTGCACTTATGCTTTTTCTACTTAGTTTTAAAAATTAATTTCAACTATATTGTTATTTGTAATATTTAAATATTTATTTCAATTTGTTTGTTTTGGTTTATTTTCAGTTTAGATTGTTTTCAATGTTCATATTTCTTTCTGGCTCTGCTTACTTAATTTTTTTTTTGGTTCATATAGTTCTTTCCATTCTGCTCTGTATTCCTTATATTTATCAAATCCATCAGTGGAACAATATTCCTTTACATTAACATATCAAAGTTTCTTTAGCCATTTACCAAACAATAGGCATTTACTTTGTTTCTAGTTTGTTACTGCCTCCAAAAGTGCCACTATAAATATTTTAGTGTATATGAGAAGTCACTTTTTAACAATGACCTTATTGGGAATATGGATAATAGTAGAACCTTCAGGGAAAGAGAATGGACATTTTAGTTACTTTATTTTAATAGCTTTAAATTACTTGCCAAAATGCTTATACTAATTTAGAACTCTACTAAAAAAAAGCATTTGAGTGCCTATCTTTCCATAACATGACCAACACTGACTCTATTCATCTTTTTGTCATCTTTGCAGATTTGCTAGGTGTAAGATGCAAACCTAGAGTTGCCTTTATTTGCATTTATCTTATTGTTAGTGATTTAGAACATTTTTCATATATAATAATTGGCAGTTTCTTGGGAAATTAATCTTGGGTTGTTATGAAAATTAAATGAGCTAGTTTGTTTATTTTTTATATAAAACATAAAAATATGATTACCTGCTTTGAAACTTATTGTGTTAGAGAAAAAGAACTCAGGGCTAATTAAAAGTTAAGTGACTTGCCCAGGTCCCACAGCCAGAGTGTGCTAGAGGTAGAATTTGAACTTAGATATTTCCAATTCAAGACATCTCTCCATCCATAGTACCACCTGTGTCCTTGAGTTCTTTCTGGCACCAAGCCATTACCAAAGCAATATCTCCCTGACCTCCATGCCTGGCTTACCATCCAGTCTTGTCCTTAAAACATCCTCCCCAAACTTCTCAATGCCTCCTTGAGTTTAGTTTTCATGGTCACCAAAACTCAAAGTTTTGCATCTTTTTCTGCTTTCCTGGCTTCATCAGGAGTTCCACTTGCTGCTTGCAAGGCAACATCTTGAGGAGTTACGGTTGGTCAACTCTGTTCTGCCATCTATGCTCTCCTCTTGGTATTTAACTGCCAAAGGTTTGGCAGGCAGCTTCATAGGAATCATTTTGATTTACATCTTTTTTGCAATATACAGATTTCCTCCTAGCTGAAGCTGCACTCCTCTGTGTTTTTCTCTTGTGCCAGTTCCTTTTCTTTTGTCTCTAAGTTTAACTCCATCTTCTCTTTAGGGTTTATTAGACAAAAATGGCATTTGTGGCTGTTCATACCACTTGATTGCTCTTGCTTGGAATGCAGGTGGGCAAAGAATAATGAGGGGACTTCTTTTAAAAATGTATTTAATTAAAGATAGGACTTCTGGTAGTTTTCTATCCCTACTTTCTTTGGCAGTACACAGTGGTAAGGAACATCTGGGTTAGAAACCCATCTTAGATAATTATTAACTGTGTGACCTTAGGTAGGCCACTTGTTTTTACAAAGTCTCAGTTTCCTAATATGTAAACTAGAGTTAATGATACTGTTTATTTTAGGCTGTTATGAAGATAAAATGAGCTAATTTTTATAAAATATTTTACAAAACTTCAAACTCTATTCATGTCTTATTATTGCTATGGCTTTAGGGGACAGTGGCTAACATTCTGGATTGGGACTTGAGGGACCTGGGTTCAAGTCCTCTATAATCCTCCAAGGAACCTACATTCTTTTAAGGCAAGTTATTTAAATAACACTCATCTGAAAATGAGGGGGTTGAACCAGATGATCTCCAAGTTCTCTTCCAGGTTTAAATGATCTATTGTTCTGAATTTTGA
This sequence comes from Monodelphis domestica, assembly GCF_027887165.1. Lineage (NCBI taxonomy): Eukaryota > Metazoa > Chordata > Mammalia > Didelphimorphia > Didelphidae > Monodelphis > Monodelphis domestica. The sequence goes on from NC_077231.1 coordinate 265,177,465, forward strand.
AGCCCTATTGATTCTCAGATGATTAAGCAGTACAGTTCCAACATAAATATTAAAACATACTTTGCAAAGTCAAGTGGAAGCATTTTTTAAATTTTATGATGCTTGTTTTGTCCACATCACATCACTGTTCTTTTTTCACAATGTGGAAAATTGGGAGCTGATTACTCCATATATGCAGGCTCAACAGCTCTTCTTTTTAAAAATAATTAGCTCTTCTAATTAATGCTGTTTTTCCTTCACCTTGGTGTTGATTTGTTGTTGACTTAAAACTAACATACAGAAAAGCAATTTGAACTATGCCCTAAAATTGCACATGTCCTTTGGCTCCCAAATACCAGTACTAGTCCTATGCATCCAAGAGATCAAAGAAAAGGGAAAATAAGTACCAAAATATTTATTGTAGCTCTTTTTGTAGTAGCTCCAAAATGTAAAGAAAGGATTGTCCAAATATTGGGGAATGGTTAAGCAAATTGGGACAAATGCATGTAATAGAATATTCTTTTGCCCTAAGAAATGATGAAATGGACAGTTTCAGAGGATATTGAAAAGAACTCTGATGAACTGGTGAAGAGTAAAGTGGGCAAAACCAGGAGAACAATTTACACAATGACAACAGTATTATAGAGAAAAATAACTGATAGATTTCAGAATTCAGTTTAATGCAATAATCATACAACCCACATCCTGTCAAATATGAACTTAAAATTAAGAATGAGACATTTTTGGACAAAGCTGATATACAAAAATGCTTTCTTGAACTATGTAAGTTTATAGTAGGGATTAAAAAAAAGCAAAACAAAACTGTTCATTTGGAGAAGGGATGGGTGGGAGGGAGAGACAATTTTTAAAATATAGTTTCCAGAAAAAGAAAAAATATAACAAATCACATTACTGCATAAGAATAATTATTTAAAATTATTTTAAAAGAAAAATTATCTTTAAATAAGTTTGAAGGAAAAATGTATGAAGAAGATAGGCAGAAGAATTTGATGGAAATATGTAACATCACTTTTTTTTTTAACCATATCAAATCCTGTCTCTAAATCCCCTTCTGATTCACCCCCAGTCAAGCCATTGACACATGAAGTTTTACAGCTGCTGGGCCAGCTGTTCTTTTCTGGTACAAAGGTGGGAGAATGAAAGAGCAGTTAGCCTTTTTTTTCTTCCAAATTTCATAGTCCTTTGTCAAGCTTAGATAAATAAGTTTGGAGCTGTAGCCAATGCAATACAATATGAAGGAGAGTAGAGGGAAGAAAATAGGATCCTGTGATTTGGGAGATATAAAATGTGAATTCTAGTCTATAGTGTAAAAATCTGAAATTCAGCTCTTTCCATTTTGTCTTTCCCAGGTGGGGTATTTTACATCTTTAATGTGCAGATGTGCTAGTTTATATCACCAACCAGTGTCTTTGAAAATGGTCCATTAGAGGTGCTTGGAGGAGTAAAGTAGTCCACCAAAAATTGTCAAATTACTAAATTATCCTCCTGGTTCTCATGTTGGGCTTCATTTCCGAGACATAAGTTAGAAGGACACAGACATTACTTTTGAAGTTTTCCCTATTAAATGTCCAGACTCAAGGGCTCATGCCATTTTCCTCTTACCTGTGATCATTTCAGAAACATTTGGATGCCACTCTTCTTTCATCAGGCACCTAGCAGGTCATTCTACTTCTCACCAAGAACTTGATGGCTACATCATCTGCAAGGGCTACTTTGCACCAATGGCTAATGGAAGTATCACCATGGCCTTTGTACTTTGAATTCAACCCCTAACAACCATTCAATCATATATTTTTCCCAAAATATTACTTCTTTTGAAGACTTTTCTGATGATGATTTTGAAAAGGAATAGGCTGATGGCCTTGGCTATCAACTTCAGGTATATGTATACATTTTTCTTTCCCTTTAAAATTTTCTACAAGATTTTGAGAAGCCAGGGACCATTCATTCATTGATTCTGTGAGCACTGCTATGTGCCAGGAACTGCATTGACTCTGGGGATATAAGGCAAAACATAAAAGTTCATGCTTTAGGCGATTTTGGGGGAAATCAAGGTGTGTTTTGGATGGGATATGACACGAAATGAAGCTAAAAGAAGAGGGGGTATTCTCTAGATTCTTAACCCCTGTGACACACAAGTGGCACTCCTGTTTTTTCACAGGGCAAGCCTACTGCTGTATCTGTGTGAAGTTAATGCATGAGTTTTTTTGGTCCCCATTTTCTTCAGCAAGTACTTCAGTTTTTAAGTCTTCCATGGCCTTGGGTGCCTCCTAGAGTCTCATTGAGTCATTTGAGTGCTGTGGACTTTTCTACACCATGACGTAATTTGGGAATTGACGCAACCATGCTCTGTAGCCCTAAGAGTATTTACTGGTTTATTTAATTCTGGCTGATTTTCCAATAGCCGGAAAATGAGGGTGTCTGATTCACTTATAAGCCTACTTAGCATTTAATTCCATTTTATTTTTTCTCCCTACTCTCCCCCACCCCCCCAAACACAAGCAATTGACTTCTAATTTTCTGGGTAATAAATGCCACTGGTGGGTGAAAGGAACCTTCAAATGAATTTATATTATTCATAAAAAACAAACAGTGTGTTGTTTAACCCGGTAGGCAAAGGGCGACAGTACTCCAAAATTAAAACCCCAGTGATTACAAATTAGGGCCCAAGGCTCCCCAGTCATCTGCCTTCTTTATCCTCCTGAATACACAGATAGGCTTTTCCCTTTGCCCTGAAGGCTCGCAGACACAGTCTGGAGCCTTAAGAGAGAGGAAGGGAGGTTCTGAAATGTGGTTCCTTTCTGGGTACCAGCTTTGTCTCTGTCCTCAGAACTGTCAGCATTTGGAAGGCTGGTTTATTTCAGCTGACAGAAAATTGGAGGAGAAGCATTTTCAAAGTCTCTTAGGCCCTACGGCTATATAGACAAGAGTCCTTCAGGGATTGCTAGCTAACACTGATGTGTATTGGGGGGAGTTCATAGGAAGGTGATGAGTTTAACTGACTACTCAGGGAACATAGAAAGGCAGACAATTACCATAATATTAACTCAAATGATCATAATAATAATAGCTAGCATTTAAAAGTTTCTTTAAAGTTTGCAAAATATTATACATGTTATTTAATTTGTTACCACAACCTCATGAGGTAGAAACTTTTACTACCCCATTTTACAGATCAGGAAACTGAGACAGAGAGTGGTTAAATGACTTATAGGGAAGGAATATTCTGAGGCAGGATTTGAATTCAGATCTCCCTGATTCCAAGTCTAGCATTATCCATCATTCTGCCTTTGCTAGAAGAGACAAGATAAAGAAAAGCTTGTTCCTAATTACAGAAGAACAGCTTTAAAGGGCTGGGACTGGGAGGTGTATGTGAATATATTGATTTATAGAACTGTTCCCAAATGAGAATGTGCCTGGATGTTGTAGCATATTGGTTCTAGTGGTCCTTAATGAGTAGCATTTCTACAAAATTTAAATCAATTTTGACTATGATATTCTATAAGAACTATATTGACATTTTACCCACACTTCAATTCCCAGTTCAGATATTTGGCAATTTCCTCCAGGAAGCCTTCCCTCATCACTTTAAGGCAGGAGTGAGCAATCTCTCCTATTTACATCCCTAGAACTTTGCTTGATCCTCTATATTTTGATATGTAGATCATTTGGGTTCCTATTCATCTTTTGTATTAGATTATAAACTCTTTCAATAGGCATTTTTAAATACTCTCTATGTGTCAGCCACTGTACTCTTTGAGGAAAGGTGTTCTGTCATTTTTTTTCATTTCTGGAATATATGGCAAATTATAATCATAACAATAATAATAACATTTATTGAACATTTTAATATTTGCAAAGATTTTTCCATATATTATCTCATTTGATCTCATTGTCTTACATGTAGTAGATGCCTTTTCATTGCTTTTTGAATTGAACCAAAGGAACATTTTTATAGACACTATTTCAAAATTTCATTGGGGTCATGTCATTTTTCCAACTCCCCTATTTGAAAGATAACTGTTTCTCCAGGATGATTCAAGGGATCTTAAAGATTTATTCTAAATCCTTTGATACCTTTTATGACTTTGCAAAAGAGATAAACAACTGTATTTCAGTTTCTTTACCTAATGATCTTTAGGGAAAGGTTAATAACAGAATGAGGGGCAGAGTTTGGTAGAGGAAGCAGAAACTCTGTGTCAAGTCCTATCTTTGACATTGCCTTTGTGATCATGGACAGGTCAATTAATTTCTAAGTGCTTTAGCAACTCTCTGAGACTACCAAAATTAAGTAGGTTGCTGATATGCACAAATGGAGTGTCTTCCCACATCAGGGGATTTTCTGCACAGATGATATGACATTTTGACAGTAACAATACAAATCTATAACTTTTTTATGTATCTACAACTTAATAATAGCTTTGAATACTTTCTTTACCAATATAGACCATAGCTCCTCTATATTCTCTCATCCTGTATAATTCTTAACAAAGTTTTTTTTCCATTACTTCTTCATAGAGGGTCCAACCACTTTATTATTGGTCACATCTCATTCCTTTAATGTGAAGGTGTTATCAGAATATTGGATGGAGAAACCATATTTTTAAATCTAATTCCCATTATATGACCAACCTACCTTTTCTTCTTATCTTTACAACTTTTTTCTTGTCACATCTAATCTTAGGAAATGTGCTATCTCCTCCAAATTGCCACACCTCTTTCCAATGATCTTTATGTCATTCCTAATGATTGTTCTTCTGAAATCATGGTGTTCCATGATTTACAGAGATTTAATGACAACCTGGAGAACACTGGTGTTACAATACCTAGTTCATTGCAAGAAAAAGCAACTTGTCGTTATTGAACTGTGATTCTGAGAATTTTCTGACTCCTTTTCTTTTATTCTACCACCATAAGTATGGAAGCAGAATGGGGCCATTCAAAATTAAGGGTAATTTTGGATTTTTATTTGTGGGATGTTTTAGCCAGAAAAAATAAAAGAAAACCAAGCCATATTATTGGTTGACTGTCAGGGCATGAACAGAGGTTCATTTTTGCCTATGTCTTAGAAGTCCAGACTATTCCTGGTCCCCCACCTCATCTTTAACAAATTCTACTAAAATTAAACACTAGTGCTATGGATCTTCATAAATATATGCACAGTTATATGAAAATGGTTGTTTAAGTGGATGAAGATATGCTGTAAGACCTAAATGTGGTATGTAGCTAGATGGGAAGCCTATTAAATTAGTTCATTAGTATGTATAATTGTACCACAAATGAATACTGAGATAGGTCAGAATTGAGTAGCAGCATGTATTATTGCATTTCAGAAACCAAGAATGTTTTAATGATTTCAAACTTCTCACCCTTGCAACCACCCATCTTTTTATACTAATATTCTACTTGGTGATGCAATGTGCCAGCAATGAGTCATACAATGTCATCATCAAAGAAAAAAACAATCTAGCAAAAAATGCAAAGAGAAGAAGAAAGGCAAATGGTGGGTATAAGTAGGCTATAGCATGTTACCAGAAAGAAATGCCATAAAATAAATTCTTAATGACATATATCACTGTTATAATGTATAGGTCAGTTGGATAATAATAAATACCTGGTTTATCAAAGATATAGTCTTTACCAGTCAAGAAATAAGTATATCACAAAGTTGGGTGTATAATGGTCAAACCTGACAGTATATGCAATGTTCCACAACCATAGTCTCCTACTTTTGCAAAAAATAAAAAAAAGATATGTACCTTTAATTTTCTTATATGAGTTCCAAATTGATCATTACAATTATGTAGAATTCAATTTGACTTTTTTCCTATATCCATGCAAATCTTCATTTCTTTCAAACTTCCTTAATTCTTTTAAAGACATTACTTTTCTTCAAATTTCCAAGGTTCATAAGTTTGTACTTAAAAGTGATGTTTTACCTGCCTCTTGAAAGAAATCAGGAACTAATAGGAATTAAGTTGAGGAGAGAGAATGTTCCAGACATTGGCAGTGTAGTGATGGGAAACAGTATCATGTATCAGGTATAGGCAGAAGACCATGTAGGGTAGGTTGCAGAATATGGGAGGGTGAACAGTGTCTAAAAAGGCTGGAAAGAGAGGATAGGATCATGTTATGAAGAATTTCAAAAGCTAAATGGAGTAATTTATAGTTTATCATAGAAGAAATATGGAGCCATTGGCATGGGTTGAGCAAGGATTAGATGTTGAGGTCCGATTTTAAAGAAAATTACTTTGTCAGCAATATGTAGAATATAGAGAAGTAGGGAAAGATAAAGCAGGGAAAACAAACAGAAAACTGTTGCAATAATTTAAATGAGAGGTGAGGAGGTCCTGATTTAAGGTGGTAGCTGTGGGAATAGAGAGAAATAGATTTAGAAATTTAGAAATAAGTTTTAAGAGATAATGTGGAGATTAAAATGTCAATATTTGGCAACTGACTATGGAATAAAGAATGAATTGTCGATAAAGCAGAGATTATGAGAGAGACAGGAAGAATTGTGATGCTTTTAAACAAAATATGGAAATTTGGAAGTGGAGAGGATTAGAAAGGGAAAGATAATGAGTTCAATTTGGTACACATTGAGTCTCAGATGTCTTTGGGACATTCAGTATGAAACATCCAATAATCAAGTGATGGTGTGTGATTAAAGCTGAGGGGAGAAAATCAGGTTGAATTGATAAATTTATGAGTCATCTGCATAGAGAAAGGAAGAGACACACAAACACAGAAAAGAAAGAAAAGGGCCCAGGACAGAACCATGAGGAAGACCCACATTTGGGTGATAGGGAGAGAGGTGTGTGTAATATGGGTGATGAGCATATATAAAGGAGACTGAGAACAAGTATTCAACTGAGTAGTAGGAAAACAGAGTGAATAGTATTCACAAAACTGGAGAGGAGAAAGAATTCAAGAGAAGGTGATCTGCAAGTTATGCAGCAGATGGATCAAGATGGATGAGAACTAAAAAAGGATCAATGGATCTGTCATTAAAGAGATTCCTGGTGCTTTTAGAGAAAATAGTCTCAGTTTAGGGAGTTCTGTGTTCCATGCTCTGTTTATAGGGAAGGAAGGTAATAAAAATTTGTATTTGATTTTAGAGCCCAATAGTATCTTCATTGGTTGTCCTCCATACCTGAAATAATTCTTCTATTCATCAGCTTCTGTTAATTTTTCTGTCTTCCTTCAAGACTTGGTTCAAGTTACATCTTTTGTAGGATGCTTTCCCCAGTTCTTCCTCACCCCTAACCAGAAGCTAGCAACCTCCCTGATATTACCTTCCATTTTCTCTGTATTCTCATGTATGTACAGTTATTTACATCTTGTCTACCCCTTAGAATGTGAGACCCATGAGTTTTCAAACTTTTTTTTGTCTTTTTGGTGAAAATTTCATGTTTAAATGATGTCAGACACATGATCACTTACTGATTTCTTATTGGTTAACTGACTACCTACTATTGGCAATGAGTAAACCAAAATTCAGGCAAAACCTCTCTTATCTATCCTGGGAATTAGGAAAATTTTGGAAATGGGCATTTCTTATGTTTCATGAATGTGGAGGAGGAGTAGAGATTTATTTCCACTTTGAAAGGACCTTTTCAAAAATGGTAGAAGTGTTAAGTAGATAAATAGAAACCCTCTTATAAACCACATAAATTACTCCTGTTTAACAACTTTTGTTTTGAAAGAAACTAGTATTTTTCATTTTCCCATTATCCCATTAAAAACTTTCAGAGTAATTTACATCATCTCACAAAAATATTTCTAATATTTTTGATAGTTTTGATGTTATTGACATTATATATCTAATATTTATATACGTTATTGATAATTTTAATCATTGGATAAACAGCAGTAAACAGGTAGAGAAACAAGAGATGAAGATGACATTATAATCTAAGTTCCATTCTAGTCTCTTTTTGTTATATTTTTTCAAACATCTTGCCAACAGTACAAAAGTCACTTAAATTTGTATTTATGAATACTATTAAGATTAAGTCAGTAGTGGGAAGAGATCTGCATGAGGAGTCTAAAAATCTAGATTGTGGTCCTAATTAATCTTCATGGATTTGAACAATTCTAGACCTCAATTTTCTCAATTACAAAATGAAAGAGACTAGAAGACCTCTAAGGTTCCATCTAGTTCTGAATTTTTATGATCCAATATATACGTTCATAATCTATTGCATTTATCTTATGATGTTAGGGTCCTTTGTAGTTGCATCCAAAGTTAATTATTTCTTTCTTATGCTTTTTCTTATTTTTGATGAAATTGTATTAAAATGTTTGAAATTTACTCAGATTTACTAGAAGTAGAACCGATCTGGCTCCATCTTTAATGGAATCATGACAACTCTCCCCCATCTTTGTCTCTCCCTAGAATAAGGTCTGACAATGGGTAACCCCATGATAGCACTGTTTATGGAGGAAAATGATCACTTAATTCAAATGTTAGTTTCCTATTAGCAAATAATTCTACCCTAAAAATGCAGGTCAGCAATCTATATCTATATCTATATCTATATCTATATCTATATCTATATCTATATCTATATCTATATCTATATCTATATCTATATCTATATCTATATCTATATCTATATCTATATCTATATCTATATCTATATGTCTATATATATATATCAAGAAAAGTTAGCAACTGCATGGAGAGAGAAGACAATAATGCTTGGGGACCCTAAAAGATTGCAAGAATATCTTGATTTTTCTCCCTTACTTTTCTTCCCTCTTGTTTTTTGTTCTATCTATCTTTTTCTTGATATCTCCCTTCTTGTTTTCATAAGGGACTTATTTCAGAAGGGATTCATGCATTCATGAATCAGGCTCAACAGGATGACAATTATCCTTAAATTTCACTGTATGCTAAAGACAGGAAAAATGAAATTTTGGTATTTATATGTAGAATTTGAACCTTTTCTCTTTGTGTTATTTATCTTGAATCTTGTTGTGAAGCTGCTATGAACTGATATAATTTTTATCTTTTTCAATGCAAATTATTTAACTCTATGAAAATGAGAGTTGAGTAGAAAGAAGCCAGTATGAACACTAACCTTTCTTGAGCCAGTTTTGTCCAGGTGACAGAAGTTTATATGACTTCTTTCTGTTTTTCGGGTAAGTAAAATGGATGATCTTTGGTCCTTAGTTTTTAAGTTTCCCATGAATGTACTAAACTGAGGGAATCATTTAATTATATGGTTAGTTTTTCAAAAACAAGAGTAGGATTTCCTTTGATTACATGGAACAACATCTAGAGGCTCCCCCCCCCCTTTTTGGTTTTATTGTTGTTATTGTTTTGTTTTTGTTTCTGATAACAGATAATAAAGAAAAGAATGTGAGCCAACAGCACCAAAGATAGGAACCAGAATGGCCAGCAATTGAGCAGATGAAGCCCAGACTTCTGGAGCAGAGAGAAGTTTATCAGCTGTGTGACCAGACTCTGAAGAGACTCACCTCCATCATCTTGTAGAAGCAAGAATTCCATATCATTTCCACATGCTAAACATTACACAATTCACAGTAAAGCTTTTAATGCTTATTTTGTGTGTTGAATTTGCTCTTTGAATTTTCTTTTTAACTCTGGATATTTTCTCAGGAATGCCTCGAATTCTTCTCTTTGTTAAATGTGGACTTCTTCCCCTGGAGCAGTATTATGCTCAGTTTCACTGGGTAGGTGATTTTTGTAGGCTTGGTCCTTTGCCTTGTGGAATATTTCATTTTGTGCTTAGCAATCATGTAAAGTATAAGCTGCTAGGTCCTATGTAATCCTGATAACAATATTTGAATTATTTTTTTCCTGTCTGCTTGTAGTATTTTTCTCCATGTTTTGGGATTTCTAGAATTTGACTATAACAATCCTGGTATTTTTAAATATGAGATTTCTTTCAGGAGGTGATCAGTAGATACTTTTATTTTTTATTTTCTCCTCTTTTTCAAGAACATCAGGGCAGTTTTTCTTGATAATTTATTTCAATATGGTGTCCAGATTTTTCCATACCTTTCCTCTCCCTTCCATCCCCCTCTCCCTTTCCTGCTTTCCTTCCTCCCACCATTTCCCTTTTCTTTCTTTCCCTTCCATTCCCTTCCCCTGCCAATATCTCTGATGGCACAATCTCAAGGTACTTGTCAATCTGGTTTTTCCAACTCTAGATGCTCTCTAACTTTTTGGTGTCCACTCTAAAATTAGTGTCTAGGCACCAACACAATATTACAGATTTGATATGAGTGGAGCTGTACTTTCAAGTATACCCATATTAGTCTCTTTAAATAAATCTGTTTTTCTTTCTTAAAGGAATTATTTTTCCTGCAGTCTTTAGAATTACATTCCTGAGAACATCTCATCACTCCTAATCCAGAGTAACAGTTCCATTTTGATTGGTTTCTTTACCTTCTGAAGGCTTATCATGAAGGCAAACTGATAAATTATCAGCTAGTTCTTTTTTTTCCTGTGGAAAGTTTCAAAACATGCTACTGTTCTGCCCTCCACCTTTTATTTATTCAACATTTATTAATCATTTAAATAATTATTTAAGTCATATATTTACTTATTTTAATTTTCTTTGTTATATTCATTAATATCAACATTTAAGCATCTATTACAAGTCAGGAACTGGAGAAAGAAAGACATTAACAAAACAACTCCTATCTTTTGGAAGCTCACAATCTCCTTAATTTATGCCCTTTAAAATAAAGTATATACCTCCTTATGATATCACACTTAATCTCAGTGATCCTATGACATCAAAATTTCCCTCTTCCATTAGGATCACTAGTTTAATTTGACTTTTACTCATAATTTGGTCATTTCTGTATATACATTTGTAGTCATGGGTTTTGTGGTTATCACATTTTTTCTTTCCTTTTTTTCTTTAAACACTTAAATTCTGTCTTAGAATTCATACTAACTATTGGTTTCAAGGAAGAAGATCTGTGAAGGCTAGGTGATTGGAGGTAAGTGACATACCTACAGTCACACAGCTAGGAAGTATCTGAGGTCAGATTTGAAGTCAGGACCTCCTGTCTCTGGGTCTGGCTTTTTATCCACAGAGCCTCTCAGCTGCCCCTGGTTGCCACTTTTCTTATAATTTGTGTTCTCTGAATTTCTGGGCATTTTGATTGCTATTCTTGCTCTTTGCCCTGGAGTTATTCTCTGACTTGATAAACACATGTAGGCTTTTTTTCTTCTTCCTTCATTTTTAGTTTTAAATCAAATTAAATTTGCACAATTCCAGACAAAAATATTATTGTCAGGCTCTGTTAGTTGTACTCCATCACTAGGCAACAGTCTATATTGTCTGTATACAAAATATATTCTGAGATACCAGTTTCTTATTCTCCAATTAATTTCTAAAAAATTTCTCTTCCTCATAAAAAATGAAGAGGTTGAACTAGGTGAATCTACTGTACCTTCTAACTCTAAATATATATGGCTTCTGATCATATGAACATTTTCCTTTATCATTATTTATTTATCTAAAACAATCGATTTCTTGTTTCTTGTTCTCAAACTTCACAATCCTTAATAATGCTTCCTTGAATCCTTCTTCATTAAAATCCAATGTGAATGACTAGAAATAGGATCTATCTAGCTTGGCAGAAAGAGCAAATTCTCTGTAACATTCTGGATGCATATACTAGGAAAGCACAGATCTCTTAACTTAGATTGTCAATTAAAATGATCCCCCTTTTAGAGATGAAGGAACAGATACTCTGAGAGGGTTAGTGATTTCACCTCTGGTCATATCTCTTACAAGTACTTGAGCTAGACCTTGAACCCAAATCTCCTAACAAGTTGCATCCTCCTTCACTACACAAATTATCTCTTAAGAGTTGTAACACTTTAGTACCCACAACATAACTTTAAATCTTATTTTTGAAATGCATGTTTTATTTCTAATGGAATTTTCATTCAAGCTACAAATTAAATCTTCAACATTTAAGATAGGTTTGGCCATCAGCCAGAAATATTCTATTTTCTCTGCCTCATCTCTAGGCTTTTGTTTGTCCTTTCTGTTTGCTTCTAAGGAAGCAGGAATGGATGAAGGTTGTCTTGCCATGCCAGGATCCCTTTGAACATCTGTCCAATCATCTGATCTTCCATTTCCTCCTCCCACTCACATAGCTCCCACAGAGATCGGACTTACCCAGGTTTCCACATATGGTTGATGTTCACAGCTTGAAAATGTCCAGGCTATTTAAGATTGATTTTCATTATAATGAAAGCTCTGAGTTGTGCCTAAAAGATGAAAGCAAGGTGCTAAAAATCCCCAGATTTTTAGGTCCTTAGATCATTGGAACATTAGTTCCCTCTTGGCTGTTCCATTTTAGTTGAGTATAGATCAATGAACATATATCAAAATTATCCCCTGTAAATGTGTAAAAGGTCCAAAGGGTATGTTGTCTTTCTGGTTTAAAAATCCTTTTTGCTTTTCTGAATTTTGTATGTATGTGTGTGTGTGTGTGTTTTGTAGATCTTGTAGTTTTTAGAGTTATTGATAAAATGAAATGAATTTTACTATGTTGTATAAAAATAGCCAATTGTAAAAACAAAAATGAATACAACATTTCTACATAGAAGTACAGGTTTCTTTTTACAAAGAGAAAGTTAGCTTATCAAGTAATTTTCCATGTAGAACAAATCCTTCTCTCTTGTTATTCATCTTTTTCATGAACTAAAATCCTCTGGTCAGCTTGGAGTACTGAGTTCTTACCTAATCAGTAATCTTCTGCCAATGATCTACAAAAGAATATTGCAAGTCATTTTAGGTTTTGTATTCAGAGCCCCTTTTTCCCAAAGCAGGGCTGCTCCCTAGAAGACCCATTATATCTGTATTAGAATGCAATTGAATCTTCCCTTCCTCCCTGCTGCCTCTGGCCATACCCTGTTCTCCTCCCATCATTTTTGGAGTTGTAAAGCCTGGAAAGATATAAAAGGACATCTCACATTGATCTTGTGCCTACATCTCATAGGCAGGCGACAAGAAGCATTCTTCTTCCCATCACACATAACAATGTATATATATTTATTATTATTATTATATTATTATATTATGTTAATAGTCACCACAGCCTTCTCTTCCTGCAGAAAGTTAAAATAAAAATAGGCACTTAACCATGTAAAGAGCACATTGCTTGAAGATGGTGGCCAGCTGTTCTTATTTTTATAAAACACAATAAAATTTTTATAAAACAAAATAAAATTGACTAGAAAGAGGAAGGAGAAGTGGTTAATCTTTGTGTCAAAGATGGCAAGCATAGCTTGGATTACTTTATAGGTGTTGGATATTTCTCTTGGTCCAAACTAGAGGCTTTATGTTATAATGAATAAAGTACTGGACTTGGAGTCAGGAAGACCTGAGTTTGGATCTCGCCCATATATTTACTGTGTGACAGAAAGTAACTTCCCTCAGTCTCAGTTTCCTCATCTGTAAAATGGGGATTATAATAGTATTTACTCACAAAGATGTGAAGATCAATTGAGAGAATAAGTGTAATTTGTAAAAATTAAAGTGATCTATGTTATTATTACTACATAAAATCTGGGAAAACATTTCTATTAGACTGTATGTTCTCCATCTGCAAACATGGAAATCATAAAATACCAAAAATAAGTTTTGATAAAGAAATGAAAAATAATTTTTAAAATTATATAATTTGCTACAGAAATATAGCAGTAATACAATATCTGATATTGCTCCAACATTTCTCAATTTTCCATAATTAAGTAATCATGAGGAGGGAAAGGGTCAGGCATCTTAGCTTTAATTAGGTTAGGTTACATAAAGAAACAAAAAAATTGAGTTTTTTAATGTCAAGAAAAAAAGCAATAATTATAAAAGTCATGAATGTTTCCCCTCTCTTCTAGTTTGCATCTATTTGCATGGGATTAAGGGTTGGGGCAATCAGCTGGTTGCTTTCTATGATGCCCTTGCTATAGGGCATGGGAGCTGATAGAAAGACCCAGCTAGGGAATGATCTCCAGTTGACTCATGAGTCTGATGTGTTAATGAGAGGAGGGTGCCAGGTGGAAGCCAAATGTCTTGGAGTCTTCTCCTATCTGTGTTGCTGATTTGCTATTTGACCTGGGGAAAATTAATCACAGTCTGTCCTTTGACTCTGAGCTGTTTCAATTTCCTAATACATATTCTTCTGTTGGAATAATATGCTGTCTTGGGTCTCAGATATCTCTCATCTCTCAGAAAACTGCTGAACTAAGACCCAACTATGCATAAGACTTCCAATCCATTTTTACTTTGGTCCAATTCATTAGAACGTTGAATTCTGCTGGTGCTATCTCTTAGTTTCAAAATGGCCCCTATTCATTTTTTTATTTATTTGGTCTTGAATTTAACGTACTTTAGTGATGGGCATTCTTTATGTAAAAAAGAAAACTGTAGTTCTATGTAGACATTTCGTATTCATTTTGTTTTTATAGTTGGCTATTTTTTATGACATAGTCGAATTTATTAAGATAGTTATAACGATAGTGCTAAAAAAAAATAAGGGCTATAAAAAAAGGATTGAGAGACAAAGGACTTGGGTTTGAATCCTGACTCTGTGACCTTGGGTAAGTTACTGGATCTCAGTTTTCTCATCTGTAAAATGAGCTGCTTGTACTAGTAATTTGTAAGTTCCCTCCTTGCTCTATATTATGTGATCCAATGATCAGAGCAGATGAACTCTCAAGTTCCCCTGAGGTCAACCCTTCTGCACTAAGGAAGCATATTTTCAAATTCCCTGATGACACTGTTTACAGTCATAAAAGTGATCTTTTAGAATTATGATATGAATCATTTAGCAGTCAAACCAGCTGCAATCCATTAGTTAGAGTCCTAGATTTATCACTTTTTTTACTCCAAACATGTGTGACTTACATAGTTAGTTCTTGTTCATTAAATAAAACCTTAAAAAAACACATTATCCTGTGAATCCACATAAACTAGATTACACAAATTCAAGGGTTTGTGCCTGAGCCAACAGCTGTCAGGGCTCAGCTTAAAAGCAGATGGAGGGGACATTTCTAGGGAATAATTCTTGCCATTGCACTTACTGTGTTCTTCACTGAGTCTTTGCTTTGGGTATTGACCTGGCTTGTTTTATGGATCATAGAATTAAAGAGCTAGAAGAGATCTCTGGGTCATTTCCAAACCCAATGCTTCCTTTTAAAGATGAAGAAATTGAGACCCCAGAGATGTTACAGAACTTGCCCAAAATCACACAGGCTGTAAGTGGCAGATGGGAGAATTGAATTAAAGTTCTGATTCCATAACCAACAGTCTCTCCACTGGTCTATATATGTTGCCTCCCTGATAGTTGCCTGGATTGTTTACTGATTAAAATCTTAACTCCTCAAGTGTCCATTGAGACCCAGGACATGGAGTTGATAATCCAAGTTTATGGTTTCCCCACTCTTTCATTCCCTAAGTTGCTATTATTATTATTAATATTATGCATTATGGCCTATGATATAATGGAATTGATGAAGTACTGGGTGGAGGAAGGGCCATAAATGGGTAACTCTTTCTTTGAATCATTAGTGTAAAAGGTAAGATAAATAGGATTGATTTTCTAAAGTCAATCATGAATGGTTGTATGGAGAGTAATAGGTAACACCCAACATATCTTTGGGAAGACAGAGAATACCAATCACCCTGATTTCTGACCTCTGTATCTACTTGAAGAAATAGATTGGTCTGAAATTGCTTTAAACCCAAAGTCAATTAAATTGGTTCATACTTTTTTAGGGTTTGGAAGTTTCCACTCAAATTGATTATCTTCTATTGATACAGCTTATTAGTTATTCATTCTTTGTAGTATGACATTCTGTTTTCTTAATGGTATGATTCCTAAATAATAGGAAATTATTGAAAGCAAAGAAATTAGAAAATCTTACATCACATGGGCCAAAGGACAATATAATATGACTGGGAAAGTATTGCCTGGTGTTGGTTAGAAAGAATAGCAGAGTTTAAAAACATTAAATACAGCTTTATTTGTGCCACCAGCATCATAACCCAAATTACATAAGGTCAAGCACTTTTCTTCTAGAATTGAAAAAAAGGAGAATCTTTTTTTAGCCTTGAGTCAGGGAATATTTTGGACATAATTAAGAGAAAGGCTACAGCATATTAAACTTGACTGCTTGAAAATAAAAATCTTGCATAAGAATTAGTTATTTAAAGTCTCTTCTAATTTAATGATCAAATTTTGAATAGAAAATAACACTTCTGAGTTAATGCAGGGACTCAGTAGATGAAAGGTGCAACAAATTATTTTTTAGACTGATTCAGAGAAAGAAGAGAGGGAAAATATTGTTCTTGCTTTAAAGTAACAGAAAATGTTTGTTTCCTTAGTATTTACATGAAAACTACAATTTTCACCTTTAACAATTCAGTTTCCTCCTATGTAAAATGTGGGGGTAGACTTTGCTATCTTTATAGCTAATTTTTAATCCAATGACTATCTACATGGAAAACACAAATGTATACAAATTAATTTTAAAGGAGAGGTCACAGGTGTAATGAAGAACAGTTTGTTAAAAATACAAAAGGTCTTTGAGAGGATTCAATGGATGATCTGAATAAAGAGAGAAACACTGGAGATAGAGATATTGGAAGGATGAGGGTAATATAGATGGTATGAGGAAGTGGAGAATGGAGATCTCTGAACACATAATGCATAAGTCTAGGTGTTCGGGAAAATATATTGGGCAAAAAGTATGAGATATTATTTTCAATTTAATGGACAAGGTAGAAAGGTTGTCATCAGGGGGATGATGGAATAGAAAAGAAGATGGGCAGGTCATATTACCTTAGCAAGGGATAATTTATCAACTTGTACCATCCCTTGATGACCATACAGTATTAAGTGATCTAAAGAAAGGGTCTTAGCCTATTAGGTGGATCCCTTAAGGAGGGATGATGGTAAGACAAGGACACCCAACATTAGAAAGTTTGGATGGTTACACTATACAGTGCTTGAGCCAATACAAACATCGACATGATCAAAGCTCTATAAAAGTAAATTTGTTTCTCACTAGCTTAACATTTTTCTAGTTCTCTTTTTTATCACTCTGCTTTGAATTATATATGTATATATATATTTATACACATCTAAATACACACAAACATGAAGCTGACTTCCCTTTAAATATTCCTCCCATGATTCATTGGAGTGTGATGTGATGTTGAAATTTCAAAGTCAATATGAGGACACACATCCTGGGAAAGTCCTGATAAGTTTAAGGGCTTTAAATAAAGGTTCAACTGGCAGATTATTTAACTTTATGTTGAGAATCATCTTAGCTAAAATTCAGATGAAATAACTATAGACTAATCCATTTTTACCTATGATAATTCATGAAGATACTCTCCTAAGGTTTAGAGAAATTATCATCTTCATCAATAGTAGGAGTACTCACACTGGCAAGCCTATCACTTATTAAGGTATTACATTAAGATTAAATTAAGGCCACTTACTACAGCAACTGGGATGAGGACAGTCTGTGTGATTTTGAGGAGCTTTGAATTGAATTACCCTTTTCTATTTCACTACCAATAATTATTGATACATTCTTCCCCATCTTGGTGATTATGGCATTGATGCTAGAAAGAACAGAATACATACACAAAATCATACATCTCCAAAGGAAATTTATAAGAGACCATTCTTTATAGCTACATAGAATTGTAAATGGGGTGCTGAGGTTTTCCTAATATGCATCCAGTTTGGGGAGGTAGTATGACTAACACTTCAAGATGTCTTTATTACTTCCTTTTTTTGTACAAGAGTTGCCACTCCTTTGATGAATGTAAGAGACACTGATTTCTTTTCAGGGGATTTTTTTCTAGGATGGTGATTGGGAAGCAAGGTGAAATTTCTTCCAGGTTGCTTCCAAACCTATGCTTCAGAATCTCTGAAGACAGTAATTGTTTTAAGACAATTAGAATGTTTGGCATTAGAATATTTCTTCATTTACCCAAGTTTGGGTAACAAGAGGGATATGGAAGATTTTATCTATGAACCCAGGTTTTCTGCAGCTATTTGGTGTCAGATTGACACATCTAACAAGCAGTGATGGGGAAAATACCTTCTTTTTTAGTTTCACAGATAAAACAAAGAAGAAGAAGAAGAAGAAGGAGAAGGAGAAGGAGCAGGAAAAGGAGAAATTAAAACTTTTTAAGTATAGAGGATAGTAGTCAATCCATATGAAAATGGGTCTACCTTCCCATGGAATTCTGCCTCTGAATTGAATGACTAGTGGAAAGAGAACAGCCTCTGGTTCTTAGAGTAGGAATCAAAGGCTATTTGAGAGATGCCTAGGATTTTTCTTTTATTCTACTGACAGATTTTAAATCACATTCTATAGAAGGAGAATAAAGATACAAATATCATAATAAAAGGACAAAGGCCCTACTTATTGATATAACTATATATGTATGCATGTATCTATTTTCTATCCGACAATATTAATTCTTTTAATTCCACAGAGTAAGAATGGCACTTTCAGTTGCAGAATTCTAAAAAGCAAACTTATCACTATACATATCGTAAAAAGGGTCATATAAACTATAAATGAGATAGCATGAAATTAATTGTGGCAGTAACAGTTTAACAGGCCCTACAGCAAGTATTTATACATGTATAATTTAGTCATTAAGCAATAATACCGACAATTCTTCTCACCAGTGATGGCAGGATTCTGGCACTGGAAACTGATTTACTAAGAAGGTAAAAACAAGGGGATGTTTTTTTCTCTAATAATGAAATACTATATTAATGTACTAGAATCCAGCCATCATTCTCATCTTTTCCTCGTGAATCACCTCTCTTCTAATACTAGAGTCTTCAATTCTTTTCCTAGAATTACCTGCTCTTCTGAATATGTGAGTTTTTGTCTTTTCTTATCCCAAATCACATTTAGCCCACCATTACTATACCATACACCATATATCCTACTTCATCCTCCGTTACGCTTTCCAAAATTCCCATGTGTTGCCTTCCCCCATTCATACTCTACTTCTAACATGTTTATATCCCCAGTGTTTAAAAAATCTCTCTCTCCCTCTCCCTCTCTCTGTCTCTCTCTCTCTGTCTCTCTCTCTGTCTCTCTCTCTCTCTCTGTCTCTGTCTGTCTGTCTGTCTGTCTGTCTCTCTCTCTCTCTCTCTCTCTCTCTCTCTGTCTCTGTCTCTCTCTCTCTGTCTCTGTCTCTGTCTCTGTCTCTATCTCTCTTTCTCTCTGTCTCTCTGTCTCTCTCTGTCTCTCTCTCTGTCTCTCTCTGTCTCTCTCTCTCTCTCTCTCTCTCTCTCTCTCTCTCTCTCTCTCTCTCTCTCTCTCTCTCTCCCCATTTATCTGTATTTTGTCCATCATCTAAATGTACAAAATCTAAACTTAGCTAAAATTTTAAAAATAATTTCCCTTCAAATTTTAAAGTAAGAATTTCATTTTTAAGCTAGAAATTCTACAAGTCCTTGGTGGAAATGGTCATGCTTATTTTTCAGTTGCCATCATAGGATCAGAGGGCATCAATTTCAACTCTGCTGTTTTATAATTGAAAACACAAAGACTCAGGGAGGCTAATGACTTACCTAAGGCCCACATAGATATGAGTATCTAAAGTAATAAACAAAGCATTTGACAAGAAAGTTTATAATGTTCCATTGTTTCAAAATAGACTCCATTCTTCCTATCTCCACTGCTACTAAATCTAATATGTCCAGAATATGAGAATGAGAAGTATATTATAATGTCAAGAAATTGTGATTTAAAATGAGACTTGGGGCACTACATGGAACTTTGGTATATTGTGGTAGTTTTGATAAAGGAATCACTTCTTTCTTCTTGACAGCAGGTTTTCTCATTGGGATATGTGTCTAGAAGTTTACCATATTTGTCATGTTATAAAATTAAGGAATAAACATGTTTGAGATCTCAAAATAGCCATTATTAGTGGTGAAATTACAGATAATATGGAAGAAGGCAACAAATTCTTGTACTGTGGTAAGATTGGGAAGGAGAGAATGACAATAAAAGTGATAAAAGGCAGTGTTATGAAAATAAATAGAATAAGTTTAAGTGGAAAAAACATGAAAAAATATTTTTCATTCATTTCCAAAAATAAGAAATGAAAAAAATATTTTTGGAGAAAGATAAACTGAAGATGGAACATGATATTTCTGTGGTATACCATGAACAGTATCAGAGCCTGGAATGGAGAAATCAAATATCTTGAAACTCACAAAATCAGGTAAGCCTAAATCACATGATGACCCAGCTGCTTTAATTTATTACTTTGAATGACATTGTTTTTGAAAGATTATTCCATAATATATTTAGTCACACTTACTTGAACTTGGTAAACATCTGACAGATTCCATGTGATACAAATAATTCACTGAGTTTGAGTTAACCATGTCAACACTGGATTACAACCTTTATTACCTAAAATAATCTCCCAATATTTTCCCCAGACTTGGATCTCACTGACTTTTAACCATTTCTAGAAATCATATCAACCCTGGAAGGACGACAATTTGCAACCACTGAAGATATTGATGAGAACTTGCAATTCATATAGTAGGTGCTGAATAGCAGTGAATATAGCTTTGAAGACTTCCATATGAAGAGTTCTAGATTTGTTTTGAATAATAGAAACATCTTTCGAATAATTATATGGCATCCTAAAATGACCACTTGAAAGAGGAAAACATTCAATTATATATGTTATACATAATTGTTGTAATTAAAGTTATGCATTATTTCAAAATTACCCTAAACATGTGACCTTTTGCACTTATTAGAGGGAACTGGAAATGTTGTGAGAGCAGAAATAAGATTGTAATGTGTCTCAGAAACTCAACAGATACTATTCACTTAAAAATTAAAAAGTTATTAAAACAATAACACTATGGATATGAATAGCATTAAAATAAATTATTAATAATAGTTTATTTGATTGCTGGCTTTGTTGTTAATTAATAATATTTGATGATAAAAATTACTATTATTATATTCCAAGTAACGTTTTGCCATGAGATGGGATAAAATGGGATAAGGAGAAAAGAGAAGAGGGTCTTTTCCTGGTGATTTCTTAGCATAGTGAATGGAAACCTGAGGTTTTTATGTGGCCTTCATTTTCTCTTTTTAAAAATATGCCTATATAAAGTCATTATTTGTGCATAGCTATATAAATAATAGCTCTGCCATTAATGATCATGCCCTTCTATTCCTGGGACTTGAAATATTAAGATCAGGACAATAGATCCCTCCTACCAAACTTGTAGAGACAGTTTTGAAGATGTAAAACAGCAGGGTGTACTATTGACTAGTGGTCTGGATTCAGAGTTGGGAAGACTTGGGTTCACTTTCTTTCTCTGATATATTCCAGCTGTATTTTGCATGACTCTAGCAAAGTCATCAAGCCACTGAATGCCCAAAGCAATTCTCTAAAGGTCCAAGTTGCAGGGAAGGGGCTGCTATGCAGTGGTAATGGAAATTCCTCAACAATGAAAACTTATACTGAGTGAAATCATAGACTCATAAATTTAGAGCTGAAATGGATTTGAGAAACAACTGAAATCAATTCCCTCATTTTACAGATGAGGAAAAAGAGGTAGGGGGATTAATTGGCTTGCTAGCTTGTTTCTAAAATGGAATTTGAATCCAGGTCTTCTTGAGTCTGAGTCCAGTTGAAGTCCATTTACTTTTTCTTGTGGATTACCCCCCAAATGAAAAAAAAATCTGGGAACAGAAAAATTTAAGAACCCAAAAGGGAAACAAACACAGTGATAGAGATCTTCCATTACTAGTTGAGAATACTAAATGATTGACTTATATTGAACTTTCTAGTTACTCTGTGTGTGTGTGTGTGTGTGTGTGTGTGTGTGTGTGTGTGTGTTGCTTTGTCTGGTCTCCCAGGCTTGGAGAAAATCCAATCTCTACCATAGTTCTATATTCTAACTGGGGCAGATCTTCCCACCTCATGTTTTATTACAGTATAGGGCAAAGAACAACTAAAACCCAACACATTCCCATTGGGCTTCTTGGAAAGCCATCTCTAAACTCTTAAATATTTACAACAGTTTGTAAAATCATCAAGGAGCAAATAATACTTCTGAATTTATATTAAAATCTATGCAGTTAATGCTTGCTCAGGAGAGGGAACTTCAGCCAAGATTGATTATCACATCTTGGGGATCATCCTGGGCTTTGTATCACTTCTGTCATGCTCAGTTCTGTGACAAAAAATCTTTATGAAAGTTTGATTGCAAACAGCTACTGCCTATAACCAAGTCCATTTACAGAAAAGACTATTTTAATACCTAGCTGTAGAAGTCTATTCTTTAGACTGATGATCTCAGGATTCCTAGTTTTGGCAGCAGCAGCAGCATAGCAATTTCTCAGTGACTAGAATGTAAAGAGGTTTGCGTTCCTCCTGCCCCAACACTAACCATATGTCTTCTCCCTGGGGAAAAGCAGATGTTTACAGATCTAATGCAGAGAGTCCCTTGGGAAGGTTACTTCCTGAGTATGTGAGGAGTAGGGGCAGATAAGCTCATGTTGTCCATGTCAAATTTCATGCCAGCATCAAGACAGAAGGCAGCCACAGATTGGAAATATAACTAAAGGCATTGTAACATGGATTGTTCAGTTCAGCCAGTGAACCTTTATAAAGTACCTACTGTGTGTCATGAATTATGCATAGCAATGGGAATATTAAGAAAGGTATAAGATAGAGTTACTGGCCTCAAATAGCACATATTCTAATGGGGAAGGCAATACCCCAAATGAATAAATTGTAGGTAGATAGATGACATAGAAGAGGATTTTAGATTAAAAATATGTCGTGGTGAGTATTGTTTGTATGTGGGAACAGGGAAGAGCTCTGCAAAAGGTTGGATTTGAGCTCAATCTTGAAGAAGCCAGAGAAGCTAAAAATATTGAGGATGCTGGGAAAGATTATAGGAATGGAGAATGGGCAACAAAAAAGGCAAGGCATGAGGAGAGGGAATATTGAAGGTGAATGACCTCAAGATGGCCAGTGTTGCTGAATGATGTAGACAATGGAAAAAAGTCAAGAATAAGAATATGGGAAAAGTAGGAAGGCTTCAGGTCATGAAGGACTTTCAAAATCAAGCAGGATTTTATATTTAATATTGGGGATGACAGGACTAACTAGTGAAAAAAAAGGAAGCTGCCAGATGTCATGCGTGGGTAAATTTCCCTTCACCACTGTTCTTTCCTCTTCTTCTCCCCTACATTCCTAACAATGCCTTTCCATAGCTGAACAATGTCTTTGGTACTTGCCAAGGCACAATTATTACTGGTTATGGCTTCGGTTCAGTTTTTCAAAGATGTCATTAGTAATATAAATCAACTTGTTATAGAGGGGAAAATGGGGAGAAGATGAGATTTCAAGTTTTCTATAATGAAGTTAACAATGTTAGTAGTGTGGAAAAAGTAATGGAAGCAAGCAGCCTTTCATTGCTACTCCTGGCATTCAGAGCTCTGAATATAGAAGTAAGGTATGCATTCAACTTTATTAAGAACTTATGCTCTAAATTTAGATGTGATGTGGTGCTGGCAATATCTCTAAATGAAGAACTTTTATTAATTACTCAGTATAGAAGGTACACGGTCTTGCTATTATGGGAAACATTTTTCTAAGTTCTCATCTACTGTCAAATATTATTTCATTATCCTTTGATCCTGACAATACCTTGATAGTATCATACACAATAAACATCTTTTCATGTTTTTTAATTGAGTTGATTTTCTTTTGAGTGAAACACGTTTCTTACAGATGCTCCCAAACCATTATTTCAGTCACCCTTAATTCATAACTCTCCTTATTCACCCTATCTGATCAGATGCCAAGTCTCATCCACTTTCCACAGTATTTTCCTCTTCCTGCTTTACTTGGTATCAATTAGACCACTCATATTACCACTCTCCTAAGTAAGGCACTTTCACCTGGATATTGCAATAGAATCCTAAATGGTATCCCTTTTTTAGCCTATTCTTGCTCCAATTAATCCTCCTAACAGTTATCTAATTAAAATTCCTAATAGAAAGGTTAGTTCTTATTACTTTGCTGAATAAGAAAAAACCCTTTTTTCTCTTTATTGCACCTATAATAAAATACACCTTTCTATAGAATTGACATTCTACCTTTCAAGAATTTTCATTTCACTCTTTATGAAATCAACTATGAGCCAAAATAGTCTTTTAACTAGTTTCTGAACTCAAAATTCTGGTTCTTAGGTAGTATTAAATTCATACAGTTTGTTGTTGCTCAACTCTGGAATTCACTCCACCATTTTGTTTTTTTCTTCTCATAATCCCTAGTTTCCAGATAAGATTCTCATCTCCTCCATGAAGCCTTTCCTCATTCTTCCTTTTGTGAGTCTACCTCCCCTTCTCAAATTTTCTTGTATTTCTTATTTATGCACATATCTTATGCCCTCATTTTAATTTATGTATGCCTGTTGACAGAATAAATGGATTCATTTTTGTCTTCACAGTGCTTTGCTATATCAGAAATTTAAAAAAATGCCCATTGGATCAAATTGAACTGCTTTGAAATTACTAGGAATTAACCAGCATTTGGAAGTCTCTTCCTCTTCCTGGCTGTAAGCCTTCATGTGGAATTCTTTGGCTACCCACACATAAGCATAAAACTAGGACTGAACTGCTAAAAGAAGTTCAAAGAATGGTGGCATAAAAGATCACAGTGCTGTTTGCTTATGCTAGTGTTGTTGGCTGATGAATTCTTCCTTTGTTTTGTTGATTTTCCTGGACCTTTAAAACTTCTTAAATCTTTAAAAATATTTTTTAAAAGTTTAAAAATGTAAAAATTTAAAATTAAAAAAATTTTAATCTAAAAAAACCCCTAAAATTACCCTCTGTCTTAGTACCAATAAACTGTGTATTGATCCAAGACAGAAGAACAGTAAGGGCTGGGCAATAGGATTTAGGTGACTTATCCAGGGTAACATAGTTAGGAAGTATCTGAGGCCAGGATCTCCCATCTCTGGACCTGCCTTTCGATCCACTGAGCCACCTATACCTGTCCCTTTTGAATTCATTAAAAAATATCCACTTAGATCTATCTATCAATCAATAAGCACTTACTAAGAATCTACAACTATTGTATTAGATACTGAACATGTGAAAAAAAAAACTCTACTCAAAAGGAGGCTACATTATAAAAGAGGAAAAAAACAAGTACACAAATAGCTATGTACAGGATACATAGAAAGAGAATAAATAACAAGTAGTTAAAATCAATGTGGTTTGGTAGGGATGACAGGGGCAATTGAGGTCATCAGAAAAATCATCATGAAATTTCTATGAGGTAGAGATGAAAAGCAATCACATTCTAGGTTTGGGGCTGGCTAGTAGAGACAGACATCTGTGATTAATTGAGAAAAGACTAGTCTGGCTGGATCACAGAGTATAGGAGGGAGGGAAATATCTAAAGGGCATTTTTCACTGGCTGCCTTTTGCCTAGAATTCTCTCCCTCTTCATCTCTGCCTCCTGACTTCTTTAAAATCTCAGATAAGATCCTATTTTGAATGAAAATCCTTTTCCATTGTTTTTCTTCTGAAATTAATTTTTATGTAATTTTTTGTTTTGCAGGTGTTTTATTTTTATATCTCTATCATTTCTCAAGTACTCCCCTTTCCAGATAACCATCTACTATTATAAATCATATTAAAAATTAAAATATTGGCAAAACATTTCAGTACATTGAAAAAGTATAGAAATAATGTGCAATATACTTCATTCATTGATCTCTTCTCCCTGCATATGGCTGAGATGCTTTTTTTGCTTATATATTTCATCTTTCAATATCTCATGTTTCTTTATTGTAATTTTATAATAATAACTTTTGATTCTTTATTATTATTATTATCATTTTAGTCTAAATTATTCTAGTCCTTGTGAATATTGTTTCCATGGCTCTTTTTACTTCATTCTGTATCAGTTGATGAAGATCTTTTCAAGCTTTTCTATCACATATTTAGGGGCAGATAGGTGACACAGCAGTGGATAGAGTGCTGACCCTGGAGTCAGGAAAACCTGAGTTCAAATCTGTCTCAGACAGTTACTAACTGTGGGCAAGTCACTTTACTTTGCTTGCCTTAGTTTCTTCATTTCTAAAATGAGCTAGAAAGGAAAATGACAAATCACTGTGGTTTCTTTGCTAAAAAATTCCCCAAAAGGGGTTACAAAGAGCCAGACACAACTGAAATGACTAAACAACATACATTTATCAATCTTATAGCTTAGAAGTATTTCATTACATTCATGTGCCAAATTTGCTTAGCTATTTCTAAATCAACGGGCATATATTTTGTTCATAATTCTCTGCTAACACAAAAATTTTGTTGTAAATATTCAGTTGCATAAGGGGATTTTCTTTTCATTGACTATCCCCATATTTTGTCCTTTTTGTCAGCTTTCCTGGATGTGAGGGGAAACCTCAGAGTGGTTTTGGTTTGTATTTCTCATGAATTTTTTAGAGCTTTCTTTGATACTGTTGATAATTGCAATTCTTTTAAGAAGTAACAACTTATTTATTGGGGAATGACTTTTGGATAGATATATATATGTATGTATACATATATTTTTGTATCTATATCCATATAATACACACACACATAGTTGTATGTTAATTGTTTATATATCATCCATTCCAAAACCTTAGCAGAGAACGTTAATTCTAATATTTCCCCCCATTCAACTTAAGTATAGATCTAAGTTAATTTGGCCAGGCTGCTTTCTAGTCTTCCTAGCAATATTATTTTAATCAAATAACCAATTATTTCCTAGGTAATTTATGTTTTGCCACTCATACAATCCTGTGTTATTCAATTTTATGATTTCTACTTTTCCCTTATTTAATCTATAGTAGAAGGAGTTGATGACTTCTGTTATTTAATTTGGTTTGTGTTCCAGAAGTGGTTTCTCCCTTCTCTCTCCTTCTTTTCATTATTTCCCTTGATAGCCTAAATCTTTATTTTTTCAAATGAATTCTATTAATCAAGATCTAAAAGGTATAGCATTAAAACTATAAGTAATACATCTGTAAGTAAATTAACTCATAGCATTTTCACTTTTATTAAATTAGCATGGGCAAGCCATGAGTACTGAATATTCTTTCAAGTATTCAAGTTGTCCTTTATTTCTTTCAGGGAAACTTCATAATGGAGTCTATTCAAGCATTTTACATGCTTTGGTAAATTTATCACCAAATATTTCATGCATTTTGTAGTTATTTTGAAGGGAATCCCCCATTCTACTATTATCCATTGGATTGGATTGTCTATTAGTTTAAAAATATAGACTTTTGAGGGATTATTTGAAGTCTGTTACTTTGCTGAAATTTTTAATTGTCTACATTAGTATTTTTCTAGTTTTCAGGCTATTCTAAACAAAATATGATATCATAATCAAATAGGAATAGTTCTATTTTTCTTTTATATCTTTATACTTGTAATTTCTTCATCTTTTCTAATTACTACTAGTAAAATTTCTAGAACTATATCTAATACCAGTGGAAAACGGCATCTTTACTTTATTCCTTTATTTATTAGGAAAGCTTCTAGTGTATTTCCATCTTATGTGATGCTTGTTTTTAATTTTGTATAGATACTTTTTATGATTTAAAAAGAACTTTCTGTGCCTATACTTTATAGAGTTTTTAGTATAAAAGTATATTGTACTTTGTCAAAAGCTATTTCTGCATTTTAAGATAATTATTTGTTTTTAATATAATTAATTTCATATTGATCATTTTTCTTAATGTTAAACCATACTAACTTCCCTGATATTCCAGATGGTCATAATGAATTATTGGATGTGTTGCTATAGTGTAATACGATTTTATTTAAATGTTGTAGAATCACTATTCATTAATGATATTGGTCTATTCTATGTTTTATTCTTCTCTAATTTAGGATTTTAATAATAGTAATTGGTTTTTGTTAATTTGTTAGAATTTTCCTGTAAATTAGGAAGTTATTTCTTTTGGTAGGTTATTTACATTAGTTCTAATTTCTTTTCTGAGATTGGATATTTTTAAAGGTCACTATAGGCTCTTAAATGAGTTTAAGTGTTCAGTATTTTAAAAAGTATTCTTCTCTTTTATGCTCTCAGTTTTAATAGTACATACTATATGTATCATAGATTCTGATAAATCTTTTATATTTCATCTGACTTTGTGTGATTTTATACTTTTCATCTGCTGTTTTGTTAATTTGATTTTCTGCCCTTTTCTTTTTTAATCAGATTAGTAAATGTTTAGTAATGCTATTGATCTTTCCAAATAACTGTCTTTTCATTTTATACATTATTTCTATAATTTTTTGTTTCCAGTTTATTTCTCCTCTAATTTCAATATCTTCTTTTTAAAATGAATATTCAGTCAATCCTCTTTTTCTTTGTTTGAAGGGATATGTTTCCCCCCATGATGATTACTTTATCTGAATCCCATAAATTTTGTTATGCTAGCTTAGTCTTATCACTTTGCCTCAAATAATTTTTATTCTTATGATTTGTTCTTTGATCCATTCACTACTTAGAATTTCACTGTCATTTCCCAGCTATTTTGTCGCCTTCTGTTTTTGTTTTTTGAACTGGTTTTTATTTTTATTTTGTCATTGTCTTTTTAGGTGTGTTAAATATTTTTGCCTTTTGAATTTGTTTGAAATATATTTGTGTCCTTCATTCCCATTATCCATTTTTGTAAAAATTCCAAGTGATTCTGAGAAACATGTTCATTCTTTAGCAGTTCCATTTACATCATGTCATACATCTTTTTGGGGCATATAGATATCACAGTGGCTAGAGCATTCATCTGGAGATAGGAAGACCCTGAGTTCAAATCCAACTTCAGGCACTTGTGAGCTGGGTGACCCTGGGTGGGTCCCTTAAATCTGCCTCAGTTGTTCATCTGTAAAACAAGCTGGAGAAGGAAATGACAAAATTTTCTGGCTTCTGCCAAGAAAACCCCCACAGGGGTAAGAAAGAGCAGGAAACTGCTGAATAATAACTAAACAACAAATAAGTCTTTTAACTCTAGCTTCTGTAACAATTTGTTCAATTTCATATTTTTTTGTTTTTATTTTGATTAAATTTATCCTAAACTGAGAGATACATTGAAATTTCCTGCCAATATTGTATTATTCTCTATCTCCATGATGGCAAACCTTTGGCACATGTGCCAAAAATAGCATGCAGAGCCCTCTCTGTCGGCATGCCTGTAGTCACCTACCAGAGTTTGTTACTAGAAAGCCAGAGGGATGCAGGGTGGTGCTGATCCCCTCCTCCTCTGCATGTACCTGAGGACATTCTTCACTTTACTGGCCCCTCCACCCAGCACCCAATGGGATTATTTCCTCCATCCCCTGTCTGCAGTAAGGCGGGGGGCTGGAGTAATGTGGGGGGAGTGGAGCTTGGCACTAGCTCTCTGGTGGTGTGTGGCACTCAGTCTTGGAGGGCAGGCATGCCACTTGATCTGGGGAATGGGATAATTTGTTGTCTATGGTTCTTTTCAGTATAATTTTTTATTTTTGTTGTTTTTCTTCCAATTATTTGTTTTTTCTTTGTCTGATACCATGATTAAAACTAAGCTTTTTTTTTTTAATTTACAAGTTGCACAGTAAATTTTTTTTCCTCAGGTAGTCATTTTTATATGTCTTTACTTTTTGATTTATTTCTTGTAAGGAAAAGATTATATGTTTTTTCTCATCCAATCTGTCATTCTTTCTTTTCTTTTTTTAGTTTCTGACAAGTATTTATTTAAGGTAAATTAATCTGAATGACCACAACATATAAGATTACATTTCATTTTATCTAGTTCAAGCAGAGAGATAATCACAAGAATGAATTTTTGTATTTTTCAAAAAGTTGCACAAAATATAAATCACAATGAATCCCATACATTTAATTCATGGGTAAAATGCCTTTTATAGATACAAATACATGTGGAAAATATTCATAATTCATAAGTGAGTGTTTTACTTTGTGCTACTTTGCTTGCCGAAATGCAGGCTTATGAAGTTTAAAAGAGCACAATTCAATTACTTGGCATAAAGTTTAAGATGACCAAATCAAGATTCCACATTAAGATGATTCCACATTTCCTTATCAATGGAACTGAACTGAAACTATCTATGCTACCACTTTGAATTAATGTGAAAAGCAATATGAATATTTAGCAATTTTCAAGGAAAAATGAATAACAATTGAGAACTATAAAACAAACTGTTATTTGGCAGAAATGTAAATGGTGATTTAATGCAGTTTTAGGTTTTCACCTCAACCTTTGACCACCATGTGCAAAAGGCACTAGGACTTTTAAGTACACAACTTTAAAAAGGGACATATAGAACTATCATACTAAATAAGACGGATGTTTAAATTGAGTAAATTAGTTGCCAATAATAATAGCTGTAATATAGAGGCAGCATGGCCTAGGGCATTGGTGCTAAATGCAAATAGAAATGATCCCTGCAGGAATACATAATGACTTAATCACAAACTAATATTATTTATGTTGTACTCTAGTTTTATGTATTTTGTTGACTTTCTCAATTATATTTTTATTCTTATTTCTTCATTAAAACTTTAATCCATTCACAATAAAAGTTATTAGATTAAGAAAATCCTCAGACTCATGATAAAAAATACCATCTTCCTCTAGAGAAAGAACTGAATGCAGACTGAGTGAGACATACTGTATTTCACTTTCTTTCTTCACTTTTGTTTGTTTGATTCTCTTTCACACAAAACAAGGCTAATATGGAAAATATGAAGTTTCCAATATTTTATGTAATTGAGGAAAAATGAAATATTAAGTTTTTTTTTAGTTTGTAGAATTAGTTTTCTCTTCTCTCTCTCTCTCTCTCTCTCTCTCTCTCTCTCTCTCTCTCTCTCTCTCTCTCTCTCTCTCTCTCTCTCTCTCTCTCTCTCTCTCTCTCTCTCTCTCCCTCCAGTATTCTCTGTTGGGTCTCACTCTTAGAAATGCCAATTCCTTCACGTGATAGAGAAGATGGAAGTATTGTCCCATTGTAGGTCTTATCCTATGTCCATAATATTATAGTTTACTGCTACTCTTTGCTCTTTCTGATGATATTTTCATAGTCAAAGCTTGTCCTCTCTCTGCTTTCTAACAGTGATCTTCTTTTCTTCTCTCTGTCAGTCTTCTCCCTCCATCTACTGCCAAACAGTCACCTCTCTCTTCCCAAACTGCCAAACTGGTATTCCCAAAGGTTTCACAGGGAATTTGCCAGAGAGCTGAGGAAAAGTTGCCTTCTGGACCTTGCTTAGCCCAGAGAGCTCAGAGAGTCCCCAGAGTGACAGCTGGAAACCTCCCACTCTATATCCACCTGAGAATTCTAGCAGGAGCTTTAGCTCCAAATACCAAGCTGAGCTAAAGACAGTCTGAAAGGACAACAGGATTTACTCCTGTTACTCACCTATAAAATCCAAAAACCTAACAATACTCCTAATAGAACCTACAATTTAGTGCCACAATAGCATTGGTCTACCTATAATTTTGTGAATATTAGCCCATGTTTCAGGTCTTTTTTCAACCACCACTTCTTCTATCCTCACTTTGGCTTACACCTTCACATTAACTTCTTGTGTATTCTTGGAAAGAAATCTTTGTTGCTATTTTGTTGTTGCTATTACTTTGGTTGTTGTTGTTGTTAACCCTATATCTATCTTTTTTAAAATTTCCCTTTTTTCCTGGTGTTTCATTATGTATGTCTCCTTGATTGCTATGTTTGTTTACCCTTATTAACATTTTTGTTGTCTGGTGTGTGTGTAAAACAAATACTCTTCTCCAGTTTGATTTTCTTTGCATGATGCCTCAAACCCTCTTTTTTTTCATAAATGGTTAGGGCCAAATTTATAGAATATGTCACCTTGAATTTTATCTTGAGATCCTTTGTTCTTTGGAACTTAATCCTTTTCTTCCTACTGTTTCTTATAGGTGGTGAATAGTCCTGTGTTGTTCCAATTTCCTTTCCTTTCCTTTCATACAGGCAGGTCTTTTACTTGGTCATTTGTAAATTTTTTTTTTATCTTTGAAATGGTTAAACTGAATTACTATGTTTCTTGGTTTCTGCCATATAGTTTTTGTTGTTGTTGTTTCTGGAGTTATTCTATAGACTCTTTCAAATGGCACTCTCTTTTCTGTCTTCAGAAGCTCTGGAAATTTTACTTCAATTATTTGTTGCATAAGAGTGTACATAATTTTTGACTTATCATTTTATTCTGGGAAACTCAGTATCCTTAAGTTGTCTCTATGCATTCTTTCTTTGAGATCAATATTTTTCTTGTCTAGAAGTAATTTTTTTTCTTTTATTGTTTTTGCTTTTAGTTTCTTCTTCCAGGTTTTCCTTTCTTTCTATGTTGTTATTTTTTAAAAATCATTATCAATAAATCATTTTTCCTTGTTTCTTTTGGTGAAGAATGCCATTGAGGATTCACATTTCTCCATTCAAGAATATTTATGGTGTGGAAGCCATACAGTCTCCTTTCATATTTCTCACTCTCATTTAAAAAAAAATCCAGGGAATCTTGCTATGGTTCCATAACTTCTTGAGAACACACAGTGTGGGAGAAGCTAGATAGGTCAATGGATAGAAAGCCAGGCTTAGAGATGGGAAGTTCTGGTTTCAAATTTGACATCAGACACACAAGTCATTTGACCCCCAATTGCCTAGCCAATATATAGTACTTATTCTAAAATGGAAGATAAAGGTTTAAAAACGAGAGAGAATAAACAATGTCTCTGGCTTTGCCATGAGTGTGAATTCATTTTTCTTTGTCTTAAAACATTTAATATTCTCTCTCTGGACTCATTTAGCAGATTAGAGGCCATATACCCTCCTATTATTAGTATTTTTTCTAATGGATTTATGTTTCTTTTTTCTTGAGATCTTTAATTGAATTTTCTTCTTTCTGAAATATTTGGCATTTTCAGTTTCATTTCCTTATATTCCCAATTACTCACTTTATGAATACTTTCCCTTTGATTGTTGGTTTCCCAAGGTTCTAGATATCAAAACCATTTTGACTTTCTAAAATATTGGGTGATTCTCATTTCACTGGCCCTGGTTTCTGCCTCAAATGACTTCTGAAGGGAGAGAGAGATAACTGACAATCTTTCTCTATTTTTTAAAGGCCAAATTGCTGTCCAAGCCAGAGAAAGCTTCCATTTTTTAACTTGATTTTTAAGAAAATTTAAGTGTCACCAGGAGTAGGGAGGCATGATTGAGTACTGTTGTGGGTTGTGAGTTGGACAGAGAATAGAGACTTAGAGAGGATGGGTGCTGAGGGAGCATGTTAGGAAGTAGAGATTAGCCTTCTCTGTTCTTAGTTCATCATGTTGTTGTCTCCTGAGGATTCCTGACATCTTAAGTCACAGAAAGAAGCAAAATCACTTGGTTTCTTGTACATGATTTCTATTTTAGAGACATTTAAGAGATATTGAAGTGCAGAGAAAATGTTTAGTTCTCCAAGTTGTTGGTCTTTTAACCCTGCATATATTTCTTTTGTTTTGGTTGTTGTTCAGTCATTTCAGTCATTTTTAACTCTTCATGACCCCATATAGGGTTTTTGTGGCAAAGATACTGGAATGGTTTACCATTTTCTTCTCCAAGTCATTTTACAGATGAAGAAACCAAGGCAAATGGGTTAAATGACCTAGGGAGTGTCTGAGAATGTATTTAAACTTGGATCTTCCAGAATCTAGGCTTGACACTCTATCCAGTGTATCACCTATCTGCCTCTGCACCCCAACTAAATTTGTGCTTGGAGAGAGGGCTCTGGTCCTGGCATCCTGGTTTCTTGTCTCTTCAATTCCTACACCTCTACATTACCATTTACTTACCTAAAGATAATGTTAACACACTGTTCATTCTCTTCATGAGACTCCCTTTGGTGCAGAGACAGACTTTTGTTCATGGCCTTGCACAGCTAATTCCAGCTATATCTAGCTTATTTTCCTCTCTCCTTCCTTTGCTATTTTGTTTAAAATTACCATTTCTAACTTTGCCTTATGTTTACCTTTATCCTAGAGGTCTTCTTAACTGGAAGATACTTCCACCCCTGTGGCTGCAGCCTCTGAATATTGAACTCCTCCCTAGATCCTCCATTGGAGGAGATGCCCAAAGTTAGCTATGTTTCCTATCTCCTGTCTCTGATCTTGATTCTCTAGAATTTTTTTCCAACCACTCCTTTGAATTCCTTTTTATGTATTATCTTTCCCCATTAAAATGTTTCCTGACGATAGGACTACCATTTTACTGCATGTATTTGTGTTTCCACAAATATTTGTGTCTAGCACAGAGTAAATTCTTTTTTTTTAAGTTTTGGAAAATTAAATTAAATTAATTAATTAAGAATATTTTTCCATGGCTACAAGATTCATGTTCTTTCCCTCCCCTCCACAAAACCCCTCCAGTAGCCTATGTGTAATTCCTTTGGTTTTTACATGTGTCATTGATCAAGACCTATTTCCATATTATTGATATTTGCACTAGGGTGATTGTTTCCAGTCTACATTCCCAATCATATCCCCCTCAACTCACGTGATCAAGCAGTTGTTTTTCTTCTGTGTTTCTACTTCCACAGTTCTTCCTCTAAATATGGATAGTGTTCTTTCTCATAAGTCCCTTAGAATTGTCCTGGGTCATTGAATTGCTGCTAGTAGAGAAGTCCATTACATTTGATTATACCATAGTGTATCAGTCTCTTTATATAATGTTCTCCCGGTTCTGCTCCTTGCACACTGCATCAATTCCTGGAGATTGTTCCAGTTCACATGGAATTCCTCCACTTTATTATTCTTTTGAGCACAACAGTATTCCATCACCAACATATACCACAATTTGTTCAGCCATTCCCTAATGGAAGGGCATCCCCTCATTTTCCATTTTTTTGTCACCAAAAAGAGTGCAAATATGAATATTTTTGTAGAAGACTTTTTCCATATTATCTCTTTCGGATATAAACCCAGCAGCTGTATGGCTGGATCAAAGGGCAGAGAGTCTTTTAACACCCTTTGGGCATAGTTCCAAATTACCCTCCAGAATGGTTGGATCAATTCACAACTCCACCAGCAATGCATTAATGTCCCAATTTTGCCACATCCCCTCCAGCATTTATTACTTTCCTTTGCTGTCATGTTAGCCAATCTGTTAGGTGTGAGGTGATACCTCAGAGTTGTTTTGATTTGCATCTCTCTGATTATAAGAGATTTAGAACACTTTTTCATGTGCTTATTAATAGTGTTGATTTCTTTATCTGAAAATTGCCTATCCATATCCTTTGCCCATTTATTAATTGGAGAATGGCTTGATTTTTTGTATAATTGATTTAGCTCCTTATAAATTAGAGTAATTAGACCTTTGTCAGTGGTTTCTGTTATAAAGATTTTTCCCAATTTGTTGCTTCCCTTCTAATTTTGATTTCATTGATTTTGTTTGTATAAAACCTTTTTAATTTAATGTAATCAAAATTATTGATTTTACATTTTGTAATTTTTTCTAACTGTTGCTTGGTCTTAAATTTTTTCCTTTCCAAAAGATCTGAGAAGTATACTATTCTGTGTTCACCTAATTTCCTTACACTTTCCTGCTTTATATTCAAGTCATTCACACATTCTGAGGTTATCTTGGTGTAGGGCGTGAGATATGATGTAAACCTACTCTCTCCCATACTGTTTTCCAAATCTCCCAGCAGTTTTGTCAAATAGTGGGTTCTTGTCCCAAAAGTTAGGATCTTGGGGTTTATCATAGACTGTCTTCCTGAGATCACTTACCCTAAGTCAAATCCACTGATCCTCCCTTCTGTCTCTTAGCCAGTACCATATTGTTTTGATGACCGCTGCTTTATAGTACAATTTAAGATCTCGTACTGCTAGGCCACCTTCCTTCACTTTTTTTTTCATTATTTTCCTTGATGTTCTTGATCTTTTGTTCTTCCAAATGAACTTTGTTGTAGTTTTTTTTTCTAATTCAGTAAAAACCTTTCTTGCTAGTTTGATAGGTATGGCATTAAATAAGTAAATTAATTTGGGTAGCATTGTAATTTTTATTATGTTAGTTCATCCTACCCATGACCAATTAATGTTATTCCAATTATCACAGAGTAAATTCTTAATGCATACTCTAGCTATCCTCTATCTGCTTGTCTGTCTGTCTCTCTGTCTATCTCTCTACCTATCTATCTATCATATCTCCTACACATGACCCTTTATTTCTCCTTACACAGCTACCACCTGAGTACTGCAACTGGTAACTCTGCCCTAACCAGTTTACCTCACCCATTAGAGAACTGAGCTTTCTCCCAGCTTTCAAAAATATAGTTCAAGATAATTATCCTATTAGAAACTTTCCCTGAAAATGAAAACAAAAACAAAAAACAACACTGGCTGACTTTCCCCCTGCTTCTCTAATGCAGAATACATATAGTTATCACAATTATATCATGTGTGGGTAGATATAATTTGTTTGTCCCACTCTTGTTTCCCAACTCAATCTTATTTTCCTCAAGGGCACAGACCACCTCTACTCTAAACTCCGTAAGCTTTGTAGTGCTTTAGATTGGTGCCACAGACTTTTGAGTCTTCAAATCACAAGGCTTCTTAGTAAATCTGACAATAGCTAAGGACTGTCCTGGGGAAATCTTTTCTCATTTTTTTCTTTTTTCCCCTTAGGCCAAGGAAGAAAGCATGGACTTATGCATCCACATATCCAAGAGAGAGAATTGAGTACTTGGATCCCTGATGGATTCGAATTCAGTTCAGTAAATAATCATTGAAAAGTAGCAATGTTAACTGGAAGAAGGCTGGTTTTAGATTCAGTAATGGTTCAAATCCCACCTCTGACACATACTACTCTTGGGCAAGCCTTAATCTTTCAATACTTCAGACAACTCTCCAATGTTTTATTTGCTCAGGAGAATGGTATGGTGGGGCTTTGTGATAAAAGTCCCAGTCTTAGAGTCAAGGAAACTTGGGTTAAGACTGGCCTCTGTGATAGAGGTTTCAAACCCTAGAACTGGAGTTACAGTCTGTGAAATTGATGGAATCTCAGCCACAGCAGAGGAGGAGTCCCAGGAGATGTTCTGGAATCTTGAGAGAGCGAGAGTTTCTGTCAGAGAGAGGCAGTTAGCTCTCAATCCTGAGACAGCCTAAGTAGAGGTCTGATCAAGACTTTGCTCCTGAGGAAAGACTTTCTCCTGGTGATTGGACACCCTTCTCCCCACCAATTCCCAACTGAAGGGGAAGTTGGAGAAGATAGCCAAGCAGCTGACAAGATCACCTCACAGCTCCTGGTGCCCTGGGTTGGAACTGTGCCCTTGGACCAGACCAGGGCCATCCAAGCCTGAATCTCTCAGGGGCCCAAGGCTGCCAAGGCCTGGGTACCCCAACTTGAGGAGGGAGGTAAGGGTAGCTAGAATAGGGATACTTTTTTCCCCTCTTTTCTCACAAAAACCCTTCCCAGAGCCATTTCCCTGTGTTATTCCCAAATTGATTCAGTTAGAATGAAGTTTGTCATTTTCCCCAACTGTCTCTAGTGTGAAAGGGAAACAGTTCCAGCTTGAGGGGGAGGGGTAACTCTCTCTCTCATAGAGGAGGGAACATCTATACATTAATAGAGGGAAGTCAAGAGGCAGTTTGGGGTTGAGCAGCCATAGCTGAGGCGAGGCTGAAGGGGGAACTACTCACTCCTCCTCTCCTCTCCCTTGGCCAAGACAGCCAAGCAGCTATCTCTCCCTGAACCCCAATTTGAGAGGGGAATTCTCTACTCTTCCTCCCTCTCTCTCTTAACCTCTAGACAAACCCTCTATTACAGCTCTGATTCATATTCATTAATGTGATCCTGAGGAATCAATAAACTTTTAGTGCCTTCCATGGCCATGAACTGTGAATGCTGGTGATGCAAAAAAAAAGGCCAAAGACAGTTCCTACCCTCAAGGGTCTTACAATCTAATAGGAGAGATGTGAACAAATGCATAGAAGACATACTATATGTAGGATAAAAAAGAAATAATTAACAGAAACATCAAACCACTTAAACTCTATTTGCTGTAGATCAGTGATGTGAAACTGAAATAAAAGTGAGAGGGCCACTAAGCCTCATATTAGGATCCCTAGAGGCTACATATTGAATTAAAAAAATCACATGTTAACATTATCTATGCTTCATTGCATTTTTCATTATTTGTTAAATATTTCCCAGTTTTTCTCTTGGTGCCCCAGGCACACTTTCGAAAACTTTAAGTCATAAACTAGTTGCTAATCTGAATTGGTAGAGGGAGTTCCCATACGTGGGAGTTCCTTACACCAGTGAAGCAAAGAGACAAAAACAAAACAAAACAAAACATCATTAAGTTCCTGTGCTGTGCTTAGCAGTGTTTACCTTTGTCTAGAATAGTAGTAGCTAAGCTCTTCTGACAGCCACCAGGCTAGGAGGCTGTTCTGGTACCCTGGATTGTTATTTCAGTCAACAGCCTTTCCAACAATTATTTGGAAGCAAATAAGTCTTGGAAGTAAATTTGATTTCCTTCTGCTTTGACTAACACTCACAGTCTGTAAAAGAACACTTGATCCTTTTGCAGCCCTGCAATATGTACCAAAAGCCTCTTTAGTTCAAGCTCAACCTCTGGGACTAATCCTCCCCCCTCCCCATCACTCTGCAATACCTCCCCATCAGCCTCCCCTCAGCCCCCACCTGGAGTGGCTGCCTGACCTGCCACATCACATCACCCAGGAGAAGAGGCTGGATTTCTGGAGAAGCCCTTCCTTTAGGGACATCACTTAGAAATGATCTTTATCCAGCAAAATTAAAGGCTGTGACCTTTGAACTAAGAAGGTTCTCATGACTGAAAACATCTAACCCAATTGACATTCATTTACCCTGATATCATTTCAGACCTTTGAAAACAAAAAAAATATATTTTTCTCCAACTCTGCCATTTGGAAGGGACATTTACAAAGAGGGTGGTGCTGCTTAGCACAGACAGCACTATGGCAAATCAGTGAAAACCTGCTGTCTTAACAAATTCTTTGGTGTGTGTACATTTGTATGTTTCCCTTGGAATTCTCCAGATGTCTTTCTTAAACTTCAAAACCAGTCCTTAAAAATTATTAGGAGCAGCTGCACAAAAATGAGCAAGATTAGAGTCATTAATTTTTCTTTCCTCAATTTATTTATGACCTTTTCCAAACATTAAAGAAAAAAAAATATGGATTTGAACTCTGTTTCCACAGTAGGAGTCAAGTTCATAATTAGAGTGTGTACTTTGCATAGGCTGGGCTATTCAAATTTACCACTTCCTACTGTATTTCTTTTAAGGTTTATGAAAATGATAAATTTTAGGAAATAATTGAGTCCATTAAAGTTCATTTTCCTTTAATACTCCAATCCCCTGGGGAGGCCATTATGGTAATTATTTCTTGAATGATTGCCCAGTGTTTAAGTTTTGCTATCTTTGCCCAAAAAGTTATTCTACACATGTACTCTCTCTCTCTCTCTCTCTCTCTCTCTCTCTCTCTCTCTCTCTCTCTCTCTCTCTCTCTCTCTCTCTCTCTCTCTCTCTCTCTCTCTCTCTCTCTCTCTCTCTCTCCCCCTCTCTCCCTCTCTCCTTTTCTCTCTGTCTCTCTCTGACTCTTTTACAAGAAAAAAGGAATGGGAGACTTTATGACATTTTTTCAAATTTGTTTTTCTTGACTTCACCATTATGTTCTTTGCCTTCTTATCTATCTTCCAAAGAAATGGAAACTGTGTTTGGCATTAACAAGGCTAGTTAATATTTTATATTCTGAAATTGTTTCCCCTCAATTGTCTTTTTTATGGACCATAACTTAGATTTTACAGTTTCTCTGGATATTTTTTTTGGGGGGGGATCTTTAGAGCAATTGTTTTGTCCTTCTTCTGAACTTCAGAAGAGAGAGAAGACAATCAGATTCGTGGTGGCCACGACTGACCACATTCTCTCTAAGAAAAGTTTGGTCAATCAGAATCCTCAGAAACCTAACCTGTGCTTACCCAGTTGTGAATTTGTTCTTTGCTCTCCCTTTAGTTACGCTTTGGCCATCTGAGGGATTTCCAGACTTCTTGCTCCATCTCTGACATGACTGAAGGTATGTGTCATGAGAGGTAAATTATAACTTCTATGTGCTGCCATTCAATTTTTCACTAGAAAGGGGGCCAAGGTAAAAGAGCCAGTGTTCTCTCTGCCTCCTTAAGTACCTGGGATATAAAAGATGCATTTTTCCTTTAAAACATTAGATGCTCCTAGTTGTACACTCATGTAAAATTTCCATTACTAATTCACTAGAGGAACTGTATTATGGAGGTTAGACTAGGACTTAGGTTAGACAGAGACCTCAGTGCTAACCCTACCTCTGATACTTCCTACCTGGTCAAGTCACTTGATATTTTGAGGCAGTTTCCTTGTCTGTAGAATAGGTCTAGCTCTCAGGGCTTTTGTGAGATCACACATGGAAAACTCAAATATGTGTGTATATTAGCATATAATATGATATGTCTTTTAAATACACATTTATGTGTATATGTATTTAAATAACCCATCTGGCAAATATTTGAAATGGCACTGGATGATAGGTTAAACAGGAAAAACAAAATATTCACAGAATCAAGCTTTTGCTGCTATTCCCAAAGGACTTGGAAAAGAATCCTCAAATGGTTGTGAACATGGTAGTAGTTATTTAGTTTTAGCTATGATAAATAGATAAAAGATATGTTGACATTGATAAAACATTTCACATTTGTTTGCTTTTTTGTTTTGAACAATAAACAGTATTGCATTTTAGTGACATTTCCTTCCTAGCTTATACTGATACCCAGTGGAACAGTAGGATCATTACCATCAGTCTGGAAGATATGAGTATTCTTGGTCCAATTTGGATAGGGTAGTAATCAAATTTATAATAATATAACAATCTTTCTTGTTCCATTGTAGTTAACTTCCACAGCAGGACATTTTGGATGTGGTTTGATACACTGTTTTATAACATGGCAAAGTTGAAGGAATAAAGGACTAGGGGACTTGGAAATATGACTTTGGGCAAATCACTTAATTTCTAGAACTCATTGTCTTCATCTGCACACTAAGGAGATTAAAATAAATAACCTCTAAAAAGATGGTACAGTGCAAAAAGCACTGACTGGGAATCGGTTGAACTGGGTGTAAATTCTTCCTCCCACCCCTATTACATGTGTGATCTGGGGCAAATTACTTAAGGTGTCTTATTTTTCTCTTCTAAGAACAAAGGGATTTGGATTAAATGATCTCTTAGTCATCTATGGATCTAAAAGTAGAAGTGAATTAATTTGACTAATTCTGGACTGATGCATAGCTTAGTCTGTCAAGAAATCATCACAATCTTCCTAAAAAAATAATGGGTAAGAGGAGATTGAAGACCTGATAAATTCAGGTCTCAATTAAATTTGGCCATTAAGAAATAATTTATTGATTATACTATTGCAAATATTAATAATATGGAAAAAGCTTTTAATCAATGATACATGTAAAACCCAGTGGAATTTCTTATTAGATATGGGAGGTGGGAGAGAGGAAGAAAGGCAAAGAACATGAATCATGGAAACATAGAAAAATATTCTAAATTAATTAGCTAAATAAGTGCGTTTTTATAAATCACTTATAACTTTGGAAAAAGCAATTTGAGTTGGTTGATAGCATCAGAAGGCTAATGTCAGAGAGAGTTAGAGTGATATTGGGGACAATGTTAAAGAATATGGGGCATGATATGATTAATCCATATAGAGCAGTGACAGTGAACCTTTTAGAGACTAAGTGCCCAAACTGCAACCCTCATGCTGCATGTGAGCTGCCCCCTTACTCCAGGCAGGGGAGAGAGGCTGCTAGGCAGAGGGGCAGGTGGTGAGAGAAATGTCCTCAGGTGCAGTAGAGCGAGGGATGGGAGAAG
This sequence comes from Monodelphis domestica, assembly GCF_027887165.1. Lineage (NCBI taxonomy): Eukaryota > Metazoa > Chordata > Mammalia > Didelphimorphia > Didelphidae > Monodelphis > Monodelphis domestica. Next base: position 265,219,501 of record NC_077231.1, read on the forward strand.
ACCCCTCTGGCACACATGCCATAGGTTTGCCAACATAGATATAGAGAATGGGGTTTGTCAAGAAGAAGGGTTACTTCTTTATCATAATTTTCATTGTTTAGTTGTTTTTCAGTTGTGTCTGACTCTTTGTGATTCCTTTTGGAGATTTCTTGATAAAGATTCTGGAGTAATTTGCCATTTCCTTCTTCAGCTCATATTATAGATGAGGAAACTGAGCCAAACTGTGTTAAGTGACTTGCCCCAGGGTCACATGGTTAGTAAATTTCTAAGGCTCTGGAAATCAGAAAGAAGAATCGTCCTGACTCCAGACCTGGCACACTATATTCTGTGTCATCTAGCTACCCCCATCAGGCATTTAAAAGGAAGAAAAAGATGATGGGGAAGCATGTCAGAGAAGAGAAGAACCTTCTGGCAATTGTTTCTGTTTTGTTATTGTTGTTGAATTATGAAGGCAGGTCCTGAAAGGGTAGGAGGAGAGGGTTCCATGGGATGCTTGAAGAGGAATAAGAAGGTCTGCATTAGATGTTCTGGTGAGGTAATCAATTAAGGAGACAGAGAATTCATTTCCTGCAATTTTCCAGTTAAAACAACATAAATTTCTAATGGACCCACTCAGCAGGGTTTTATGACTTTCTCTATATTATCCATTCAGCAGCAGGAGAGTACGCGTGAAGGAGGTGAATGGTACGAATTTTCCAGACTTGGGGTGTGGAAAGATGTATAACCCAGAGGGTAAATGTTCCAGGAGCAGATGATAGTGTAGAATGGATTCGCAAAAGGGGTCAAGATTGGATAAAGAAAACCCCCAAAATACCCATTATAGGGATGACAATCTGGTATAAAATTCTGAATAGTGTGAGAATAGCAGTTAGGGCAGAGCCAGAATGTGAACTAGGCATTAAACATTTGGGAAGTGGGCCAAATGCTGTTTGGTGCATAATGGTCACAAGATTCTAGATTGGGTGATAAATTTGGATAACATTAACTTCACAAGAGGAGCATCCCTGAGTGATGGTGGTAGAGGGAGAATCTCGAAGCGCCAAAGGGACCAAGGATTATTTCCAGTCCTCATCTATGACATGGGAGTCAGCAGTAGGGAGAAGTGAGAGCCAAGCCTGGAAAAAAAATTCCCAACCTCTTTCTTTGTAAAAATAAAGTCTACAACAAAACCTCCCATAAACTTGTTTCCTTTAGTCAAAGTCAGTCACAAAGTATGTGTGTGTGTGTGTGTGTGTGTGTGTGTGTGTGTGTGTGTAATGTTTATCTTCATAGGTTTATTTTTTCAACCCTTATTTTTTTCTCTTAGTATCAGTTCTAAGACAGAAGAGTAGCAAGGGTTAAGCAATTGTAGTTAAGTGACTTGTCCCAGCTAGGAAGTATCTGAGCAACTTTGAACCTGGGTCCTACCAACTCCAGACCTGGCCCTCTATCCACTGTACTACCTAATTGCCTCTTTGTCTATGTTGAAAATGAGTTATAAAAGTAGTGAAAAGAAGCTTCTACCTTTTCTACCAGCAGCAATGCAATGACCCAGGACAATCCAGAAGCACTTAAGAGAAAGAACACTATCCACATCCAGAGAAAGAACTGTGGGAGCGGAAATGCATTAGAAAAATATATGATTGATAATGTAGTGGGATAGGGATGTGATTAGGGTTTTGATGTTAAAGGATCCTCTACTGCAAATATGAATAACATAGAAATAGTTTTTGAACAATGATACATGGATAACCCAGTGGAACTGCTTCAGGAGGGAGGAGGAAAGAGCGGAGGAAGGGGAGGGATCATGAATCCTGTAACCATGGGAAAATATTCCAAATAAAAAAAGGGAGAAAAAGAAGAAAAGAAGCTTCTGCTACTCTAGTCTCCACAGACACTTTTCTATAGAGATGAGTGATTTCACTGTTCTCAACTAAATATATGGATGATATAAAAGTTGGGGAGTAGAAAGGGATAAGCATTTATGAGTGCCTTAAGCATAAGCACTTAACAAATATCTCATTTAGAGGGAAGTAGGACATGGAGAGGTTGCAGAAATTGGGAGAGGGAAACAAGTATCACAATAAACTTTCCATTCTATTTCTGAGTGGGTCAGATTTCAGAATTGTTCATTCCTGTCAGATTGGCTTCTCCCTTCCTTGTGCACATCCATTCCAGTCCCCATCGGAAGAATTCATCAAGTTAATGACAGGGATATGATTGCCAGTCTTGAGAAGCCATGGGCTAGTATGCTTTAGATTACAGGGGCTTTATTGGTGGAACTCATGAGACAGTTTCAGCTTTCGGCTTTTGATGTAACATATGCGGTTGCACATTCCAAAAATGGCTTTAGTATAAAGGAAAGAAAGCCCATGTGGTCTAATTTGCTCTGTGTAACAACTTTGGAATATTAAAATAAATTAAGAGAATGTTGAAGCCATTTCTAAATTTCCAGAACTAGGTAATTTCTTTCTTACTTTTTACATCAGAAATTTGAAAGTCCAAAAAATGCCTGAGGCTGTGAATGGAATAGCCCAAATGGATCCATTTAAGACTTAAGTAATAAATGTAAGGGATAGAAAGGGCTGAAGGGCTGAAGACTGGCTTGCAATTTTTCAACTATGACAACTGCCCAGTTATATTGTGGTTCAGGCAGTCACTCAAAGAGAATTTATTAAGCACATGCTATGCCAGGCAGAGTGCTAAGTGTTTGGGATGAGAGGAAAGGGAAAAACACAGTTTTTATCCTCAAGGAGCAGTTTTGATAAGTCACACCATCTAATTTCTGGAAGGAATCTCAGAGATCATCACATTCAAATAATACCAGAGCAGTCATTTCCTTTATGACATCCCTGCAAAATGTTCCTCCGTCCTCTGCTTGAAGACTTCTAGTGATATGGGCCTCACAACCTCTTAAGGCAGCACATTCCTTTGTGGTACAG